>NC_090766.1:16655163-16677663 GCF_036898095.1 Palaemon carinicauda | reverse complement strand
GTATGAATAAAACAACGAGACGAAAACGACAATTGCGGAAAAATACATCCTACATAAGTATCTGGGTACACACAGGAAGTTTACATTGATTCGGCCATGTTTATGGAGTCATATCTGTTTACATCGTTCCGTCAAACAATACGCAAGATCAGGTTTTTCCCTGAATGCGTAGGTCGTGGAAAATGGAAGGACAAACAGAAGTCTTAAATTCAAGCTGATTTTTAGCACACACAGACTTGTGTGCATTTTATGTTCCCCTTTTGTAAGACATGAGCTCGGGACATATTATGTTAATATACTGGTTCTGAATAATGGTTTAGACTATAAAGCACTTTAATACACCCAGACCAATTATTCTTATTCTTATACTTATAATAATGATAAAGATAACGATAACCATTACAATTACCATTATTATTATTATTATTATTATTATTATTATTATTATTATTATTATTATTATTATTAGCTAAGCTACAACCTTAGTCGGAAAATGCAAAATGCTATAAGCCCAAGGGCTCCAACAGGAAAAAATAACCCAGTGAGGAAAGGAAATAAGGAAACAAACTATCCAAGGAAGAACAACAATTATTAAAGACGCAGAATGAGAATTAAAGGCAATGATAACGATAACGATAACCATTACAATTACAATTATAATTTTATCATTATTATTATTATTATTATTATTATTATTATTATTATTATTATTATTATTATTATTATTATTATTAGCTAAGCTACAACCTTAGTCTGAAAATGCAAAATGCTAAAATCCCAAGGGCTCCAACAGGAAAAAAATAACCCAGTGAGGAAAGGAAATAAGGAAACAATTAAACTATCCAAGGAAGAACAACCATTATTATACACGCAGCTACTTTTGAAGGATAGATTCATTCACATTTCAGTAACCGTACCATTAAGCACAAACAAGATATCTCAACTAATTTAATTGACAGGGATGAAAATAATAAATTAAAAGATTAATTTTTTATCAAGTAGCACAGGAAAAAGACACTGTACACGAAAGGAATATTTGATTTAAAATTAACAAGGAATGAGTGAAAGAAAAAAAAAGTTAAGTTTAATGTAAAAAGGAGAAAGGGTTAATTATTTACAACGCATGAGACGAAATCAATTAATTAAAAATTTTCAAATTAAAGGAATATCATATATAATTAAAAGTATAACTGTTGCCAGAGGAAACTGGAATACATCAAGTGAGGTAGATTCTAAATCAATATTATTTGAAACATATCCTCCATTTGAAACTAAAATCCTAAAACTAATCTCTTAATGCTGGTAAATTAAGCTGGAAATTCCAAGCAAAGAAGGTGACAAAGCACTGATTCCTTAGCCTTTTTTTCGCTACATTCCCCGAACGCTAATCAATTGATATTTGCACACGCTAATGAGTCTTGCCTGAGCGAAAAAATCCGTGAATTATTTAAAAACAGACTAATTACGCCTAAGCATAAGACACCCAGCGCGAGAAAGAATACGTGAAATGAATATGTATACGTATATACATATATATATATATATATATATATATATATATATATATATATATATATATATATATATGTGTGTGTGTGTGTGTGTGTGTGTATATTTATATGCATGTATGTATATATATATATATATATATATATATATATATATATATATATATATATGTATGTATGTATATATGTATATGTATATATACATATATATATATATATATATATATATATATATATATATATATATATATATATATATATATGTGTGTGTGTGTGTGTGTGTGTGTAATCATGCAATCAGTAATCAAGTTTACACTTTTGAACTTTATGAAACAATAATTAATCCACTATAAAAGGTGTACAGAAATATGTTACTTCTCATAGGTCAATATAATTTTCCACATGAGATATTCCCATTTAATTTTCTATTGGCTAGGAGAGTATAGATTTCCTATTATATCTAAAAAATAGATTACTTTATTTTCTATAATTACATATATCTCTTCAGTAAAATAAGCTTCAGTAAAAAATACAGGATCTTTTTGCCTTTTTATCAAATAATTATGGGGCCGTAGTTCAAGTCCAGCGATATGGCAGCAGCCGCGTGAGCGAATATTTTGACGTTATTTCAATTACCTAATAAATTACTAGTTCAATTGGTTATTGCTCCGCCGTGGCTCGCTTCGCTCGCAATTCAACATTATCTCACTGCTCCTCTGTTCTGGCAAGCGGTATATGAATGTGCTGGGCAGGGTTTAAACTTTTAAGGTAAATACCTTAGTTTGAGATAATTTGCATGGTTTCAAGGTAATTTGTATGGTTTTGTGGTAATTCCGGTTTTACTAGCATGACAAATTCGAAGATAATTTGTATTTTTCCTAACCATACAAACCTTAGCTATTTACAAAGGGTTTACTTTTAGCGCAGCTGAAATGACGAGCCAATAGTTTTTAACGAGGGTTAATTACCCCCGCGCTAGTTAGCGGGGGGTGGGGAAGGGTAGCTTGCTACCCCTCCCCCCTCCACACACCGGTGACTTGCTTCACTTCACTTAGAGGTAGGACTTGACTTGGGGGTCAGGGATGGCGGGCACATATGTGTAAATAGCTAAGGTTTGTATGGTTAGGAAAAATACAAATTATCTTCGAATTTGTCATTTGTTCCGTAACCGAAATACAAACCACGCTATTTACAAAGGGTGACTTACCCCTTAGGAAGGGTGGAAAGTCCCCAGCCTTACTGACTTTGGCTTGCCCGGGGGCTCGATCCCTTAGTGAGCAGCACTAGAGAGAGGGAGCCCCTGTACCTCACAGGTTCCTAGCATCGCTAGGAACGAGTGGCCTACATAAGTAGTGTGAGGAGGAGAGTGTGACTCGTCCTATGAAGTTGACCTTGAGACCTTCAGATAGGAATTCTAGGATAGGACGTTCCCCATACCACCTCGTCAGGGTATGGGAGACGCAACAGTATTAAGCTTAATACTAGGAGCACAAAGAAGCATGGGTTACCTGCAGAGGTCGAGGTCAGCTATGCGAGGACCAGGATGCTGCTTCCCCAAGAGAGGGGAGAATGAAGAAAGAAGTAAGGGTCAGACATACTCTTTCATTCACACAGACTAAGACCGGGTAACAACGCCCTCAACCTACTGCTACTTGTCCAAAAAGGAGCCTGAGGTTAGACCAGCTGTTGTGCAGCCACCACAGGGCCGATAGAGAACGTATCGAGGCTCCTGTGGGTCACGTCTTGCAGGTAGTGGGCTGTGAAGGTCGTTTGACGCTTCCAGACCCCCGCTTGAAGTACCTGCGTCACAGAGAAGTTTCTCTTGAAGGCCAGGGATGTAGCAATACCCCTGACATCGTGGGCCCGAGGGCGACGTGACGGAGGAGGGTCAGGATTCAGGGCATGGTGGATAACCCTACGAATCCAAGCAGAGATGGTGTTCCTTGTGACCCTCCTCTTTGTCCTGCCTGTGCTCACAAACAAAGCTCGCACATGAGGACGGACTGCAGCCGTTCTCTTCAAGTAGTACCTCAGACACCTCACTGGGCATAGTAGCAGCTGGTCTGGGTCGTTTGTTACAGAACGGAGACTCGCGATCCTGAAAGAGTCGAACCGAGGATCCGGCACTCCAGGATTCTGAGTCTTGGCCACAAACTCAGGGACGAACCTGAACGTTACCTCCCCCCATCCCCTTGAATGGGCGATGTCGTACGAGAGACCATGAAGTTCACTAACTCGCTTGGCCGAGGCCAAGGCGAGTAGGAAAGCCGTCTTCCAAGACAGGTGGCGATCGGAGGCCTGGCGTAATGGCTCGAAGGGAGGTCTCTTGAGAGACCTGAGAACTCGAACCACGTTCCAAGGAGGGGGTCTCACTTCCGACTGGGGGCAGGTAAGCTCATAGCTACGTATGAGTAAAGAGAGTTCTAGCGATGAAGAAATATCCACGCCCTTCAATCTGAAGGCCAAGCTTAAGGCTGAGCGATAGCCTTTCACTGCCGAGACAGAAAGGCGCATTTCTTCTCGCAGATACACAAGGAAGTCCGCTATTGCTGGAATAGTGGCATCGAGTGGAGAGATACCCCTTCCACGACACCAACCACAAAAGACTCTCCACTTCGCTTGGTAGACTCCCTCAGAGGACCTTCGCAGGTGCCGAGACATTCTCTCCGCAACCTGTTGCGAAAAGCCTCTCTCCGCGAGGAGACGCTGGATAGTCTCCAGGCGTGAAGCCGAAGCGAGGCTACGGCCCTGTGAGGGACACCGGAGTGGGGTTGTCTGAGAAGCTCGTGTCGTGGAGGAAGCTCCCTTGGGAGTTCCGTCAGGAGTTGCAGAAGGTCCGGAAACCATTCCGCGTGATGCCATAGCGGAGCTACTAGAGTCATGGAACAGTTGACCGATAGTCTGGTCCTGTTGAGCACCCTTCTCATCAGACAGAATGGTGGGAAGGCGTACACGTCGATGTTGTCCCACCGTTGCTGGAAAGCATCTTGCCAGAGTGCCTTGGGGTCCGGGACTGGTGAGCAGTACAGGGGCAGCTTGAAGTTCAAGGCTGTCGCGAACAAGTCCACCGTCGGGGAACCCCACAAAGTCAGGACTTTGTTGGCTATCTGAGGATCCAAAGACCACTCGGTACTCACTATCTGCGAAGCCCTGCTCAGACTGTCGGCGAGCACATTCCTCTTGCCAGGAATGAAGCGAGCTGATAGTGTTATCGAGTGGGTTTCGGTCCACCTCAGAGTCTCTACTGCAAGATGGGATAGCTGTTGCGAAAAAGTGCCTCCCTGCTTGTTGATATAAGCCACTACCGTGGTGTTGTCGCTCATCACCACCACGGAGTGACCCGCCAGGAACCGTTGGAACTGTTGAAGGGCCAGAAAGACGGCCTTCAATTCTAGCAGGTTGATGTGTAGGCACTTTTCTGATTCTGACCAAAGGCCTGAGGCCCTCTGGTTCAGAACGTGCGCCCCCCACCCTTCTTTTGACGCGTCCGAAAACAGAGTCAATTCCGGGGGAAGGACGAGAAGACTCACTCCCTTTCGCAGGTTCTCGTCGGCCAGCCACCACCGCAAGTCCGTCTGTTCCAGAGACCCCATTGGGATCAGAGTGTCCGGGGAATCGGATCCTTGATTCCACCGGGACTTGAGCCGCCATTGAAGGGATCTCATCCTGAGGCGGCTGTTTGGAACCAGACGGGCCAGGGAGGATAGGTGGCCCAAGAGACGCAACCACGATTGGGCGGGGAGTTCTTTTCGCCTGAGGAAAGGTTCCGCCACCCTCCTCAGCCTTGCTATCCGGTCGTCTGATGGAAAGGCTTTGTGGAGATTGGTGTCTATTAGCATGCCTAGATAAACCAGTCGCTGGGACGGCTGCAGAGAGGACTTCTCGAGGTTTACCACGATCCCCAGATCCTGGCAAAGATCTAGAAGCCTGTCTCGGTGTCGAAGAAGGGTCGACTCCGAGTCTGCTAGGATCAGCCAATCGTCTAGGTAACGAAGGAGACGAATGCCGTTCCTGTGCGCCCAAGTCGAAATCAGGGTGAACACTCTGGTGAACACCTGAGGAGCTGTGGAGAGACCGAAACACAGCACCTTGAACTGGTAGATCTTGTTGTCTAGGCAGAATCTCAGGTACTTCCTGGAAGACGGATGGATTGGGATCTGGAAGTACGCGTCCTTTAGATCCAGTGTACACATGAAGTCTTGTGGTCTCACCGCAAGTCTGACTGTGTCTGCTGTCTCCATGCTGAACCGGGTTTGTTTGACAAACCTGTTCAGAGCCGAGAGATCGATGACGGGTCTCCAGTCTCCAGTAGCCTTCTTTACAAGAAAGAGTCGACTGAAGAAGCCTGGAGAGCCGTCCACGACCTCCTGGAGAGCACCCTTCTCGAACATGGTCTTGACTTCGGCCTGAAGGGCCAGCCCCTTTGCCGATCCCATGGCATAGGAGCTCAACGACACTGGATTCGCTGTCAGGGGAGGTTGAGATGACGTGAACGGGACGCGATAACCTTGGCCGATCACCGAGATCGTCCAAGCATCGGCCCCGAGATGTTGCCACCTGCGGACGCAACGCTGAAGGCATCCCCCCACAGGTGGACACGCAGGGGGACTGCCACCCCTAGGGCTTGCGGCCGCGGCCGCCACCCCTAGAAGTCTTGCCTCCCCTGGAGGACTTACCACCCCTCTTGACCTTGGCTGGAAAGGGCTGGGGCTTAGACACCACTTTCTTAGCTGCCGGTGCCTGTTTTGGAGCCTTACGAGGCTGTTGCTGCTGTTGTGGCGGGGCTGGAGGCTTATAGGGCCGAGTTGTAAGGGCCCTGTGGAGGAGGGAGTCCGTGCTGGATTTCCTCCACCTCTCAGCCGTTCGCTCCAAGTCTTGAGGCTCAAACAGGCTCTCCCCCAGGAGGGAGGCATGTCGGAGCCTACACACATCTACGGCGGGGACCTTCGGATGGAATCTCTCGGACACAGCATCGCGACGCTTCAACACCGAGTTGGCCCACAGGGTGGTAACCTGGTGCGCCAAGAACTCGATGGAGCGGGTGCCCGAGAGCAAGAAGGTCTCTAGGGCCTTCCTATTGGTCTCCTTGGACAAGTCCTCAGATCGCAATAGGATGCCCAGAGATCCTAACCAGAAGTCCAGCCACGAAGTGGCCTGCATGGCACACTTAGCGACCTTCTCGTGGTTAAGGATCTCTGCCGCCGAGAACGACACCTGCCGGGCAGAGAGTTTCTCCAAGGGAACTCCCTTCGCCAGCTCCTCCACAGAGTGATGGAGCGGAAGAGCGAGGTTGTGCTCACCCAGGATCTCGAAATACCTCCTCTGCTGAAGGCGAGGAGGAGGGATGAGTTTGTTCCCGGCAGTGGAACGACTGGAGGAGGCAAGAAGTGCGAGCTGAGCATTGGCCCTAGCTCTGGCACTCTTCAGCCCCCGAGACCAGGGCAGAGCTGCACTGGTCTTAGGGGCCTTACGAACGTCGAACACTTCATCCAGAATTGTGTCTTTGCCTTCACGGGGGGGGATGACTGGATCCGTAAGACTGTTAAGTTGCCTTATCAGGCTTAGGACCTGCCAGAAGGCATGTTCGGACTCTTGCTGTTCTCCTCCCTGTGGGCTGGCAGCTAAGTCTCCTGCCCCAGGAATCTCTTCCTGGGGTGATACGTGGACATTCCCCTGGGTAGTCATGGGTTCCTGTCGAATCCTTGCAGAGGATTTAGGGATGGTCTTGGAATCCTTGGGCTCCCTCCTAGGAGGGATACAGGATCCCAACAACGAGGTTCGAGGGGCCCCTTCCTCACGAGACAATTCTCCTGCCTGAAGCGAAGTCTCCCCCCCTGGTGCCGGGGGGAAGACTACCGGTCCACTGGACTCACCTGAGGACGGAAAGGCCTCGTCCACGGGAGAAGGAGAGAGTACTCGTGCAGGAGAGGGAACCCTCGAGACCGACCTCTTGGGAACCAACTTCGCCCTGGGGGAAGTCACCACGAAGTCCACTCCTCTCTTTCTCTTCAGCGAAGGAGAGACAGCCGCTGGTTTGTTACCCTGGCCGGCGAGTGCTGGTTTCATAACCCTCACTAACGCCCGTGCCAGCGGACCAAACCAAGTCTGCTGCTCAAAGGACACAGAGTCCGAAATCCTCGCTAAGGTGAAAGGGATCGGGCGATCCTTTGGAGTGGACACGACGGTACCTGCCTGAAAAGAAGGTGGGGAAGAATGTTGTAATGACCTGTCCTCGTCCTGCAATACCAACCTGTGCTTGGATGGAGGTGATCCCGAGTGCCGTCTAGGAGCACGCGTCCCTGCTGCTACCACCGGCTGTGGAATTCGCCGCGAACTATGGTCGCGCGAGGGTGAACGGTCGCGCAAAGGCGAATGGTTGCGCGGGCGTACAGGCGAGCGGTCGCGCGGGCGCGCAGGCGAGCGGTCGCGCGGGCGCGCAGGCGAGCGGTCGCGCGGGCGCGCAGGCGAGCGATCGCGCGGGCGCGCAGGCGAGCGATCGCGCGGGCGCGCAGGCGAGCGATCGCGCGGGCGCGCAGGCGAGTGGGCGTGAGGGTGGGCAGGTAAAGGAACACGTGTCCGAGGCGACGAACGCAAGCGATGGCGCGACGGCGAGGGATCGTGCTGCCGCGTAGGTGAAGAAGATCGCTGGCGATAATGATCACGTGATGGTAAGCGATGGCGAGCAGCATGTGAAGGTGAATGATTGCGCGCAAGAGGGCGATCGTTCAGGGTTGTGCGATGGCGAGCAGCATGCGTAGGTGAATGATCGCGTGAAAGGGTGCGATGGTGATCAGCATTCGCAGGAAGGCGATCGTTCAGGGTTGTGCGATGAGGAGCAGCATGCGAAAGCGGGCGATCGTGCAGGGTTGTGCGATGGCGAGCAGCATGCGCAGGTGAATGATCGCGTGAAAGGGTGCGATGGTGATCAGCATCCGCAGGAGGGCGATCGTTCAGGGTATTGCGATGAGGAGCAGCATGCGAAAGCGGGCGATCGTGCAGGGTTGTGCGATGGCGAGCAGCATGCGAAAGCGGGCGATCGTGCAGGGTTGTGCGATGGTGATCAGCATCCGCAGGAGGGCGATCGTTCAGGGTATTGCGATGAGGAGCAGCATGCGTAAGCGGGCGATCAGGCAGGTTCGTGCGATGGCGGGCAGCATGTGAAGGTGATCGCTGGCGAACTGGTGATCGCTGGCGAGCTGGTGATCGCTGGCGAGCTGGTGATCGCTGGCGAGCTGGTGATCGCTGGCGAGCTGGTGATCGCTGGCGAGCAGAAGGTCGACGCGTGTCCTGTGAGAGGATAGGTTCACGAGCAGGAACGGGAAGATCGCTGGCGCGTTGGCGAACATGTGTTTCTGACACACGATGGTGAGCAGGGAGTTCAGCAGGAACTAAAGGGTGGTCAGAGACCGCAGGGCGATGGTCCTCAAATGAGCGCTGACGCTCGGAAGAGAGCTGACGAGCAGGAGAGCGCTGGCGAGGGGGGCGAACCTCAGGAGAGAGCCGACGAGCAGGTGAGCGTCGGCGAGCAGGAGAGTCTTGGCGAGCAGGAGATCGTCGACGAGCAGGAGATCGCTGGCGAGCAGGAGATCGTCGACGAGCAGGAGATCGCTGGCGAGCAGGAGAGCGCTTGTGCGCTGGCCCTGCTCGCGTAAGGGAAGAATCCCTTAGCCCCGAAGGGACCGTTGCCCGTCGGGTGACGAGTTCTCCAGAAGGCGAAGATCCGGCAGGAGATGGAGAGCGGTCCGCAGAGAGGTTCAAGGAGGGCGGAGTAGTCGGTTGAGGCTGACGAGGAGAGTCCCCCCCGGAGGACGAAGACCCAAAAAGGCGCCTCTTAGTCCCCCTGTAAGGGGAAGGGAGGCCCTTGTGGCGTAGAGGGCGGTGAGCCTTACGGCGGAGGCGGCCTCGGGGGAGATCGTCGGGACCATCGGTCCTCCGAAGGGGAGTCTCCTTCAAAACACTTCCCTCAGAAGGAAGCTGGGCAGCAGTCGAGACCGAAGGACTCACTTCCCCCTTCGAAGGATGCACGGAAGGAGGAGGAGAGCCTAGAGCACCATCACCAGCAACAGCACCTGCGTCGGAAGGCCCAGCCACGTCGGAGGCCTCTGTCACCACGACGTCGACAATAGACAGAGGGTCTACCTCCGCTACCACCGGCGACTGTTTAACAGCGGCCCCCAACGAGACAAGGTCAATAAGAGCGACCCTGGAGGGCAAGCCCTTAAGCCCCAGGGACGACCAAATCTGCAACAGATCATCACTGGATAAAGAATTATTATCAATAACCTCCCCCGGAGGAGGAGGGGGAACCGCCTCGCTATGGGAGGCGACGCCCTCTCCCCCCACCGAAGGTAGGGAAACAGAACAAGGGCCTGCGCTCCCACTCGGACGACTCTCCTTAGGAGGCGGACGAGGGGGAGCTTCGGAGGAGGTTTGGGCGGCGGAAGAAGAGTCCCGAGAACCTTCCTCCTTCAAGGCTAACCCCGGAGGAGAACGGTCTCTCTTGGACTTCTTCTTACGCCGACGGCCAAACCTCTCCCACTGGGAGGCAGACCACTCCCTACACTCACGGCACATGTTATCCTGGTCGCACCGTCGGCCCCGACATTGAGGGCAGAGGGTGTGAGGATCCGTACTCACGTCCGACATGAAAGTCCCACAAGGACGGCCGGCAACTCCAGGGCATGTCCGCATATTAAATAAAAGAAAATAACTGAAGGTCAACTTCCAACCAATCACACAAGCTGTAAAGAAAAAGAAGAAAATTAAAGGCTGTCAGCGAAGGCGATGAACAGACACGTCTGATCACCGCCGAGCCAAAAGTGAAGTGAAGCAAGTCACCGGTGTGTGGAGGGGGGAGGGGTAGCAAGCTACCCTTCCCCACCCCCCGCTAACTAGCGCGGGGGTAATTAACCCTCGTTAAAAACTATTGGCTCGTCATTTCAGCTGCGCTAAAAGTAAACCCTTTGTAAATAGCGTGGTTTGTATTTCGGTTACGGAACAATTCAAATTTAAGGATATTTGAAAAGTTTTAAGGTAATCTAAGGTAAAAAACAGCAACATCTAAGGTAATGGATGGACACATGCTCAATTTTAAACCTTGGTGCTGGGCATGCCAGCCGTGTGTGTCAGTATGTCGACTGTCAGACTAAAGAGGCGCCGGACTCTCCAGCAAACCTTATTATACATTCGCGCCTATAGAATTCGAGATTACTATTTACTACCTTTCAGAGCGTAACTATACTGCTTACTGTTTCGCTTGTTTTTATTTCCTTGCAATTTGCATGCGATGTGTACGTCAAAAGTTAGCCTTCTATGTGAACGTTACATAAATTCTTACACTTTCCGAACGTAAATGTTACCTTCATAAACAGATAGTGATAACATTCTCTATTCTAAGCCTGGATAGCATATAAAATATTATTTAGCGTTATCCATTCTTCTGGAGTGATGAAATCGCTGTAATGTGGACTAAACTAACATGCTGTTCTACGGTTAGGTTGGGTTAGGATCGCAACCCACACATGAGCGGAACATGTGTTCTTGTATTAGCAGCCCGTATAAAAAGGGGAGGTAAACAGTTGGATGAGTTGGTATGGAGGGAATGAAAAACATGCTGGATAGACATGGTAAACAGTAGTCAGATCGGATAATATTAAGATGAATGCAGTCAGAAACACTCGAGAGATGACTGGCTGGCTGAGAGAGTACAGAGCTAAAGTCTACGGGCACTGGCTGCCGTACTTCATTATACGTTAAACCTCACACCTCTTCGGTCCTGGAGAAATTTTATTAGGGAGCTTCTCACTGGCCAAGCGCCAGACAGAGTACTGTTCTACGAAATTCACTCATTCGTAAAGATGAAATTGATGATTTTTCGTGAACGCGTCGTGTATAGTGGATACATTTATGTGAACAAACCAGTGCACGGCATTACTTAGGTCTCATTTTATTTGGCCCACCGAACGAGATTTTGAAATTGTAAAATCTTTCAAAAGTGGGTATTCATAGAACCTTCATCAAATAACCACTTAATTACTCAAGATTGCAGATTATTTTCAGAGAGACCCTTTAAACAGTTTTTTCTTTATATCTCACGTTTTTCCCTTACAACTTTCCACTTTTAATCTGATCTTGTTGGATGTTAATTATTTCCACATTTTTCGTAGATTGAAGTTATCTAGAGGCAGGAAACTTGGTAACCACTGCAAACTATACCAAACATGTTCTTTTCATTATCGTAGGAGTTACAATTTTATCAATATATATTTTACCTTACTGCAAATCTTAATGAATATTTTGGCATGATCTGTCTTTTTATCTATATTTCGAATAAAAGGGGTGAATATCACATTTTGTTTCTAACATTTATCATAAAATGAAAACACACCGTCCTTTACAATGAATAATTTTCTGTAACAAAGATGTAGTTTAAACTCTGATCATAATATATTTTTCCGAAATTAAGCTTCTGTCAATTATTGAATGACCAGCCTAAAAGGACACTTGTTATACAGCCTATTATCAGATCCCGAAATATTGGTTTAAAGGATTATTATTATTATTACTAGCCAAGCTACAACCCTAGTTGGAAAAGCAAGATGCTATAAGCCCAAGGGCTCCAACAGGGAAAATAGCACGGTGAGGAAAGGAAATAAGAAAATAAATAAATGATGAGAATAAATTAACAATATATCATTCTAAAAACAGTAACAGCGTTAAAACAGATATGTCCTATATAATCTATTAACAACGTCAAAAACACATATGTCATATATAAACTATAAAAAGACTCATGTCAGCCTGGTCAACATAAAAATATTTGCTCCAACTTTAAACTTTTGAAGTTCTACTGATTCAACTACCCGATTAGGAAGATCATTCCACAACTTGGTCATAGCTGGAATAACTTTTAGAATACTGTGTAGTATTGTTCGCAAACGTTTCTTGCTTCTTTCGAGTGTGTCACTTCCAGTAAAGGATAATCTACTGTTTCAGAAGTGTAAAATGTAGCTTATTTCATATTAGTATTAAATGTCTCTATTATAAGACCACCTCTTATAGTTATGCAAAAATTCTATTATCCTCTGATTAAATAGTAAATATTTTTTTCTCTCTACAGCCGAGAAGAAAAATAACTTGCTACTTTAATTTTCTTCAAGGAAGACATCACCGCTCGCTTTGTAGTTATAACCAGACTTTCTTAATTTCTGTTTATATTAATAAGGAGCCAATTTGCATCTTTGAAATTTTTATAATTTCAAAATTCTTCGTTTTTTTCGAGTTCCGTTTCGTGTCCCATTTCTCTCTCCACAATAACATAAGAGTAATTCAAAAACACCATTAGAGTTACTTAAGTGATGAGGATGACTGCAGAACCGTTCACTTAAGCATCAACCTTTGGTTATCCCGAGGAATTTGGAAGAGAGAGTAACTTTTGACAATAATAGCGGACAGTAAGGATTGGCGGCACAATTTCCTAAATATGTTTTCTAATTGGAAAATGGGTTTCTGTTCTCCTTGCACTGAATATGGGGATACAAAAATGCTCTAAGATAGAGGTTACTCAAAGCCTATAAAACCTTTCTCTATATTTTCAGTGAATATTACCATATACCATATGATTGCAGATTATTTTCACGGAGATCTATAAACAGATTTTCCGTTACAACTTTTCACATTTAATTTGATCTTGATATATATATATATATATATATATATATATATATATATATATATATATATATATATATATATATATATATATATATATATATGTAAAAGGGACGAATATATTATGTTTATAAATATAGGATACACACACATATTTACGCAGAATATTAGCGAAGAGTTTTGAGGAAGAAAAGTTATTCAATGTACTGCCTTTTCTGACCTGTTTGCATCTACAGTCAGGATACTGATTGAAAAACCATAGAGCTTTTCAGTACAGGGAATATCGCATATAATACTAGTATATTCGTCCCCATATGATACTTTTCCTGAATCTCAATAAAATGAGTTTCCTGCTTTTGTTTCGAAAGGACGGACTGAAAATTTGATAGTTTTAGGTCCCTATTGAAATGTAAGTTGCAAAGGATTGTAATGTAAATAACAATAAAAGACTGACAATTTTAAGCCCCTGGGCTTATAGCATCGTGCTGTTCCAACTAGGGTTGTAGCTTAGCATTTAATAATAATAATAATAATAATAATAATAATAATAATAATAATAATAATAATAATAATAATAATAATAATAATACTGACATTACCACTACTGAACTTTGAAGACAATCACAATGCCACAGTGACCAATTCCTTACTCATAGAAGAATGTGCTTATGTATAACTAAAGTCACCGGATGTAATAGCTGGAAATTATTTTTATTATCCAATATATATATCCAATATATAATTTTATTTTGCACATTGTGAAATGAGTATCACTCACTAATTCAAATAGCGATAAAAGTGACAAGAGTTATCCCACTGAAATATAATTTACGGAAGATGTCAATAATAATAATAATAATAATAATAATAATAATAATAATAATAATAATAATAATAATAATAATAATAATAATAATAATAATAATAATAATATATTAAAGCCAACCAATTACACTATGCCCACGTTCGAACCATATTCCGAACATTGCCAACAAGATTCAATAGACATTTCTATAGGGAAAAAAACTTCTCTATGTATTCCAAAACTCGACAAAGTTCTTTTGAATCTTAGGAATCCTTTTCAGATATTCCCAAATTCCAGACTCTCGTCCAAGACCAATTTTGAAACCAGGATTTTTCTAGGATGTTCTTCCAGCATTTCCATTACAGCCAGAAAGCTTACAACTGACGTAACCCTATTTCGTGCTATTTCAGCTTGCTAGCGTTCATATAAATATCGGTTCACAAAACAATACAAATGACACTTCATTTTGGAAGTATGTTAAAGGTATGCATAGACGAATACACATATAAATAAGACATGGTATTCTGCATTAGATGGTATTTTAAATTTTATATTTTACTTTATATTTTATATATAGTGTTATGCACACACACACACACACATATATATATATATATATATATATATATATATATATATATATATATATATATATATATGTATATGTATATATTTGTATATATATATAATATATATTATATATAATATAAAATATATATGCATATATATATATATATATATATATATATATATATATATATATATATATATATATATATATATATATATATATATATATATGTATATTACCATCAGCTGTTTGCTAATCCACTACAAAACAAAGGCCTCACACATGTCTTTCCACTTGCGCCTGTTCATGGTCTTCCTATGCCAGTCTACGCCCACAAACTTTCTTAGCTCGTCAATCCATCGTCTTCTTTTCCTTCCCCTGCTTCGTTTGCAATCTATAGGGACCCATTCTGATATTCTTGATGCCCATCTATTATCTGTCATAATCATTATATGTCCTGCACATTATTTCTTTTTCTAACGTTGTTAGAATATCCTCTCCTGGTTTTAGCGAACGAGAAAGAGTAATTATGTTTTGTGATAATTATGCAAAGACGGGCGATTGAGAAAAAAAAATTGTTTAGGTGGTCGGTATGAGAAAGAGACATCATCCTTGCAAGCAAAAAGCTAATTTCCATATGTATACATGAGAAAGGGAAACACCAAGGTAAAGTTTTTTTTGCCTTTTGTTGGCTCAGAATAGCAAGAGGAAGGGCAAGTAAAAAAATCTAATGTAAGAAAAGCTTTTTTTTATAGATATATGTCATCTTAACCTGGCAAGAGCTCAAGTTGATGTAGGTAGTGCAGATGGAACAGAATATTTCAAATATGGATGTAATATAAATTAAATGAATCTATTTAATAAGAAAGAAATCAGAGGAGCATATAAAAGGAAGATGGATGAAGCCTATGCTTTGGTTGAGAAGTCGTTCATCAGTAGCATGCAAATCCTAAAGGAGAGCATAATGAACATATTTTTGTAAGAAAATTAATCATTAACGAAATTTTGCGAACTAATAAATGGCTACTTTAGTAAATAAATATTTGATGAATAACAGAAGACTAGTTTGATTGCAAGTGATAAAAGAACGAGTAAAGTACTCAAGAAGAAAATGGGAGAGACCAAGATAAAACATAATTATGATATACATGGATGAATCAGAGAATGGTAAAAACGAGGTTTACTAAAAATGAATGTGGGAGAAAAGTTAAGCTGAAAATGGACCCGAGAATGAACATTTATAAATAAAATGATGAAGTCCTGACGAGTTAATATCTCAAATTATTGAAATAATTGATAAGTTAAGAGGATCTGAATATTTGAAGTGGCTGTTAAAGATGTAAGCAGGGATTTTAACAGATCGCTAAATGAAGAGGAGACAGGATGTTTCTGACTTCGGGGAGGGGTGGGGGGAATATTTCAGTCCAATAAATGTAATTTTAATTGAGGCACGTGTACGATTTATTGGGTTATGAAACTGATAAGTATACCTCATAATGAGGTTTGGTAAAAAAAAAGTGATAATAGGAATGTCATGTGCTTTCCAAAAAGGAAGTCGGTGTGTAGATAAATTTTCCTTTGTAAAATACACGAAGAGGTTGAGAGTAAAGGGGTATATGAACTATATCTCAGGTTGTGGAAATCATACGATTAGTTTGTTTAGGAAAAGGAGAGAATATTTCGATGCAAAATTTGGTCTAAATCAAAGTTGTGAGTCCTCACTGCTATTTAATAATTTCCCGAATGGAGATATTACAAAAAAAGACTTAAACAGCAAACACATAAAGATGTAACATTAGGAGATAAATGTTTTTATAGTAAAACAATGTTAGCTAGAAAGAGCTGGGACTTAAATCAAGTTTATTTGAAAAAAGAGAGAAGCCTAATATAAAGTAATTGGGAATTGAGTTACAAAAATAAATGGAAAGAACGTGTAAAACCAGAATAAAAGCATTACGAGTAATTGGAAACCAATTAAAATAGAGTAATTGGGAGTTTGGTTAGTACGATAAATGCACATAGAATATTGGTCCAAACAAGAAATTGCGAGTAAATGTCATGATGATGGTATGTTGAGTAAAAATTTCAAATTACAGAGAAGTTTAAGAGAAGATAGTAAAGGTATCATAACCAAAGGATTGGAAAAGAGGAAAAACAAAATATAAAAATCTACAAAGATACCGTCTCTTCTTATTTGAAGTGAAATGTGGATGTCGAATGCAAATGATATCAGAGGGCCACTCAGTAGAGCGCAGACCTCCGCGCGGCAGGTTATTTCTCGACCTTGACTTTGACCTTAACATGTCCTAATTGGCCTTGATTTTGATATACTCTAATATGCACCAAGTTTGAAGTCGCTGTGACAATGATGTCCAAGCTTTTGTCTGATTACGTGAAATTGGACATTTTGCTTGACCGTTACCTTGACCTTGACCTTCCAAAATTTAATAATTTCCAACATTTTACATAACAGTTAGTCCCTGAAAGTTTCATTACTCTACGATTAATAATGTGGCCAGGAAGCTTTTCACAAGCAACCACGCACACAAACAGGGGCGAAAACATAACCTCCTTCCAACTTCGCTGGCGGGGGTAAAAATGTGCTAACATGTATTGCCTGCGTAATGCATGTGAAGTAAACCGGATCAAAAGGATCATATGAGAGCAGATATATCAGTTTGCGAAAGTGATGAGCTGCTAGTGAACCTTATGATGTATGCAACTTGTAATGTTAAAACACTAACTCTATGCAAAATAAACCCAAATTGCCTTCCATTCATTAAGATATTTAGGAGCAGTCACTACCACACACTCTTATATGCCATGACTTTCTAATTAATAGTTTCATCTTTATGTTATTCCTGACTTTTATATCATCTTTGTTTTGCTCTACAGAAACTATGTAGAATTTATAGATTTTCATTTTATAAAATGTTCTCATTAAGTAAGACAATAATAACCACAGCTATATATATATATATATATATATATATATATATATATATATATATATATATATATATATATATATATATATATACATACATATATATATATATACATTATATATATACATATATATATATATATATATATATATATATATATATATATATATATATATGCATGTGTATGTATGTATGGCGGAAACTTTTTTCTTAAAACTGGTTGTATTTGAATGAAAAGCACATATATGTTTTCATGTCTATGTAAAGAGAGTTTGAATTCCTTTTTAGCTAGCAAGATTCAAGTTTTATTCGTAGGGGCCGAGTCATTTTTTAATGACTATATTAGGCCAGTGGAAGGCCGGTGTAACGTGTCTAAGAACGATTCCGTGTGTTTTGGCTTCTGCATTTTCCCGGATTCCCCAATGTGACGGACACCAGAGTCAATACAAATATTGACTCTGACGGGAACAACCTTGTCAGAGGACGTATGCCGCGTGAGGATATACGGGGGAATTAATTGGAAGTAGAGGCGTCTTAGAATTAATCTTGTGTACAGTTAGCGGTAAGGCAAGATAAAGATGCCTTCTACAGAATAACACCATTAAACGAAAAAAGAAAGGTTAAAAAAGTCTCTATATTGCTATTTTGGTTTGTATAAGTGTAATATGGCTACATAGAAACGGATAGAGCGCCCAGGTATCCTTTTGTGTTTTGCTGTGTATTCACTAACTAAATGTATTATGCTCTTTCAGAGGTTATCAGTATTCATTGATAGCTGTGTATTTAATTATTCTAGTCCTCGGCGAGGAGTATTTATATTAATTTATCCCTATTTCCATTATATTGTTTATTGTTATTTCTCATGTACGTGTTTTTCTGTCAAGTAATCAAAATGGCGTTGATCGGCGTTATTGTTCAATTAGAAGCATATAGCGCACCCAGATTTCTTTTTCTTTTTTCTTTGGTGTTCATAATTGGATGTTTTTAATATCTACGGAAGGTTACCATTAATAACGCTGTATATGATTCTTTTATTTCTAAGCGATGAGTTTTTATATGAATTGTTTTTTTTTTATTTCTATTATATTTACCTCCGCCAGGAGGTTATGTTTTCGGTTCGGTTTGTTTGTTTGTTTGTTTGTTTGTTTGTTTGTTTCTCTGTTTGTCTGTCTGTCTGTGGACAACGTAGAGGCCACATTTCTACACGGAATCACTTCAAACTTGGCCAAGTAGTTCCCCAATGTGTATGGAAGAACTGATTAAATTTTGGTCAAGGTCACCCCAAGGTCAAGGTCACAGGGGTCACTGGTGTCACTATGACATAAGTGGCCATATCAAGAGACAGAAATAAAGCACTGACTTTTGCATAAGCCAACAGGGAAGTCCTAGTCCAGGCGCAACCCATGGGTGATGTTCAAATTTATAAAGGTCAAAGGTCAAGGTCATATTGGTGCATTATATCAATGTCATATTAAGTATCAGTGGCAAATGAACAAAGATCACTTGAAGGTCAAAAGTCAAGCAGGTCACTTGAAGGTCAAGGTCACGTGAAGGTCAAGGTCACGTGAAGGTCAAGGTCACCTGAAGGTCAAGGTCACGTGAAGGTCAAGTACATTTGAAGATCAAGGTCACTTGAAGCCAAGGTCATGTGAAGGTCAAGGTCACGTGAAGGTCAAGGTCACTTGAAGGTCACGTGAAGGTCAAGGTCATGTGAAGGTCGAAGTCACATCAATTCATGATTCTAGGACATATGGCGCTCTAGGTCACCTTGGCGGAGGTATGTCCTCTACGAGGACCATGTCCGCGTTCAGGACTTGCTCACTTGTTGTTAATTGTAATTCTTATGTATGAGGTTTAAAGTAAATAAATCAATTTCAATTAATATTCCATCGTGACCAGTCATTTCATTTACTACCGCAGATATTACTACTTCACTATTCTGTGTGAGACTGCACGAATACAAACTCCATTCATCAACAATAACTCAATTATGCATGTACTGCCAGGGCCAGGCCTGAATGACCTAAATGATTTTTCTTTGTGTTTGGGGTTATCGAGAAGTGTGTGCACTTTAGCCCCTTGTTGAACCTGACCTCCCCGGGTCGGGCAAGTGTTACACGCCTCCAACCTTTGACCTCGGCTGGGTATTGCGTTGGTCAGTCTTCACAACCCTTTTTATGTGACGTTTCTCCTTTCCCTTCTCTCCAAGTCTTTTTTTTCATTCTGTTCGTGAGGCCTCACCCTCAGTTAATAATTTATGTATGTAAGTATATATGTATATATAAAATGTGAATGACAGACAACAGATGGACATTCAGAATAAAAAAATGAATCCCTAGAGATTATTATAAGAAGCAGAGGAAGGAAGAGCAGACGATGGATCGACGAACTAATGAGGTTTTCGGGCGTGGATTGGCACAGAAAGATCATAAACATACGCAAGTGGAAGGATATGTCTGAGGTCTTTGTCCTGCAGTGGACTAGTAACTGCTGACGACGACGATGGTGATGATGATGATGATGATGGATATATATATACATATATATATATATATATATATATATATGCCTGTATATATATATATATATATATATATATATATATATATATATATATATATATATATATATATATATATATATATATATATATATATACATACATATATATATATATGTATATATATATGTATATATACATATATATGTATATATATGTGTATATATATGTATATATACATATAAATGTATATGTATATATATATATATATATATATATATATATATATATATATATATATATATATATATATATATATATATATATATATATATATATATATATATATATATATATGCAGAAGAACTACAGGGAAAATGAAAATACGAAATATACGATTAAGTTCCTGTGGTTCTTCTGCATCTGAGCATCACGTCTTCCTGTGATTTTTACGTATATATATATATATATATATATATATATATATATATATATATATATATATATATATATATGTATATATATGTATATATACATACATACAAATATATGTATATATATATATATATATATATATATATATATATATATATATATATATATATATATATATATATATATATATGTATATATATACATATAGGGGAATGTGTACACCTGTATATAATGCCAACACTTGTATATCCCTAATCATGGCATATACACTTCCTCGCATACCTTTATGAAGCAAGCTGACATTTATGCAAATGTAATTAAGTTGCAAATAGCGACTGGATGTCGGAAATGCCATCCTTTTAATAGGATACAACTGCGACAGTAAATGAATAAGTTTGTCATTTGAAACTTTCATACTTCTTTGACATTAATATGAAATGAGCAATTAAATCATTAGTTGGGCCAAATATTTTTCATGATAATGGTTTTACAAGATTAATTGATTATTACATTCTATTTACGGGAATGAACTGAACTCTGAAAATTCTTAATTTCGCCTTCCACCATAAACCTGGAAAAATTATTTTATTAATATTAATGTATATTTTATATGAACGTTTCAGGGGTCGAATAATATGAATGTCAATTTTTTTCTTCAATATAGCCATAAATACCGTTCAACATGAATATTATTTTTTTAAATAAGCCACAAATACTATTTAATATGAGTATTATTTTTTTTCTTCAAATAAGCAACAAATACCATTTGATATGAATATTATTATTTTTTCAAATAAGCCACCAATACCATTTAATATGAATATTATTTTTTTTTAAATAAGCCACAAATACCATTTAATATATATTTTTCTTTTTCAAATAAGCCATCAATACCATTTAATATGAATATTATTTTTTTTAAATAAGCCACAAATACCATTTAACATGAATATTTTTTTTTTCAAATAAGCTACCAATACCATTTAATATGAATATTATCTTTTTTTTTTAAATAAGCCACCGATACCATTTAATATGAATATTATTTTTTTTGAATAAGCCACAAATACCATTTAATATGAATATTATTTTTTTTTCAAATAAGCCACCAATACCATTTAATATGAATATCATTTTTGTTCAAATAAGCCACCAATACCATTTAATATGAATGTCATTTTTCTAAATAAGCCACAAATAACATTTAATATGAATATTATTATTTTTTAAATAAGTCACAAATATCATTTCATATCGAATTCACTCTGCCACGGGATCAAAGAATGTCTAAACTAGAGTCAATATAGTATCTATATTGACTTTGGTCCACACCACGAACACCTTCATACATCATTCGAAGGTCCCTTCAGTCTAGCTTTAAGGGATCATTTCACCAAGAAATCTTCCAAGAAAACTGAGATCGATCACAGAGCATAGCTTAATGGCTTCAGGTCGCATGTGGTCGACGATTGACCCAAGGTTGGTCACGCCTTGGTCTCCCGTGGTTGCACGTGGTTGATGAATGGTTTCCTCGAAAAGAAAAAGATCATTGCTCAGTTTTTGGCATCCCCCCCCTACACACACAAAAAAAAAAAAAAACCTCAGGTCGCATGTAATCGACGATTGACCCAAAGTTGGTCACGCCTTGGTCTCCCGTGGTTGTACATGGTTGATGAATGGTTTCCTCGAAAAGAAAAAGATCATTGCTCAGTTTTTGGCATCCCCCCCCTACACACACAAAAAAAAAAAAAAAACCTCAGGTCGCATGTAATCGACGATTGACCCAAAGTTGGTCACGCCTTGGTCTCCCGTGGTTGTACATGGTTGATGAATGGTTTCCTCGAAAAGAAAAAGATCATTGCTCAGTTTTTGGCATCCCCCCCTACACACACACACAAAAAAAAAACCTCAGGTCGCATGTAATCGACGATTGACCCAAAGTTGGTCACGCCTTGGTCTCCCGTGGTTGTACATGGTTGATGAATGGTTTCCTCGAAAAGAAAAAGATCATTGCTCAGTTTTTGGCATCCCCCCCCTACACACACACAAAAAAAAAAAAACCT
>NC_090766.1:16637663-16647663 GCF_036898095.1 Palaemon carinicauda | reverse complement strand
TATATATATATATATATACGCAATATATATACATAAACACACACACATATATATATATATATATATATATATATATATATATATATATATATATATATATATGTATGTATGTATACATACAGGTGTCAGTATGCATTACCTCTTGAAATACACGTTTAAAACACAATAATCTGAAGAAAAGAAGTTGAATCAAATCGATAAATCAAGTAAGAATTTTCCTTTACTGACGATCTGAAAAACCTTCCCAACACCAAAAGAAGAAAGTTCCTTCTCATTAAGCGAATCTAACCTTAATATAAAGTATATTTGCTAAATGATTAAAAATTTCAAGTATAAAATAACATCCAAGCATACCCATACCACACAACTCCGTCTGCTTGTCAGTGATTTTATTATATTACGAGGATGCATATAGAAAGGTGTTGTGCATTATCCTTATTGTTATATAGAAATAAACCCCTCATCTCTCTCCAAAGTGTATCTGAAGTTTGAAATGAATTTCAACAATCCCCTTGGCCTTATTTACATTCGCAATCATGCTACACTGTTAAAAAATTGCCGTAAAAACAATGAAAATCCTGGTATAAATATTACCAGACATTCGCAGTTTTAAAAACGGATGTATTGACGTAAAGGAGTGATATTACGGTCACCCACCCGTAAAAGATAATAACAAAGTAGGGTAAAATTATGGTCACCTTTATTTTACTGAAATACGGCTGATAACTATACTTTCACGGAGGATTTCTGATTAAAATTACGGTTTTTTTAACAGTGTACTTAAACAATCTTAAAACTTCAATTAATTACGGAAAAAATAACGAAGAATAATGACGGAGTCACAGTGAATTCATGCAGAGGCGAAGGTCTTCTAACATGCAGCATTCCTTTTAGAAATGGAGATTAAAAGTGTGCTTCATGCAGGCCGAGACAGACTCTATCTATTTCCATGATGAAGGCAGACTTGTACAAACAGCAGCGCTCTGAATGATGCTATAGCAGGCGAATAAGAAATACAGCAAAGGAAGTTCTTATTTACTCAAGTATTTCCTTTTAATGTAAAATGTTCATCATAACATTATCCTATAGTGAGAGAGAGAAGGTAGAACTCGTGGGAAAGAAGTTAGTAACATCCTACTAAAGAATATAAAAAACAGAGTCACAGAGAACGGAGCTGCACAGTGCTAGATGTGAAAGGGAGACCATTTCATTTCTGAAAGATGCTGACAATACGTTTCCAGTTTGTTAGTTAGTTCTTAAATTGGAAGAATGTTCCTTTAAATATGCTACTATTAACATTCTTCCACAATGCCTTAAGGCTTAATTAATACTTATTCAAGAATTTCTATAGAAACAATAAATTGTACATATTATTATCTATAAATAACATGAAGCGGACCTAATGAACACCAGTGTTCTTTTAAAGTGAAACCGTATCATCAGCACCTTTTAACAAGCGAACATCTAATAGTGTTTAGATTAATATGATAGAAGAGAACACCAGTCTAAGGTACATGAGCGCACAATATTTACCGAACTGAGGGGGATAGAGAGCGGACACTGAAAGGCAGAGACACAAAAGATGGTCAATAGTCCGCAAGCAGGAAGTCGGCGGTCTCGGGGTCTCGATGAATTTTGAAAAGCTAATTTTATTGGCATGGGATTTATTTCCTTTTATATTATTGCAAGGAACACATGGGGGTGTGGGTGTGGGAATGGGCGTGAATGGCTGCGTGGGTTTAAGATGTGGGTGAAGTGGGAGATCAGTGTGGGTGAAGCTTGAACGTTTTTATGTGGGGAAAGGCAAAGGGTCATTTCAGGAAAAAAAAGCGTTACAGAAAATAGGCCATGTGCTAATTCCTTTTTTTTATTATTATTATTATTATTATTATTATTATTATTATTATTATTATTATTATTATTATTATTGTAAGAAACCCATGGGGGTGTGGGTGTGAATGGGCGTGATTGGCTGAGTGGGTTTAAGATGTGGGTGAAGTGGGAGACCAGTGTGGGTGAAGCTTGAATGTTTTAGTGTGGGGAAAGGCAAAGGGTCATTTCAGGGATAAAAAAGCGTTACAGAAAATAGGCCAATATTTGCTAGTTCTTGTGTTTTATTATTGTAAGAAACATATGAGTTAGTGGGTGGGAATGGGCGTGAATGGCTGCGTGGTTTAAAGATGTGGGTGAAGTGGGAGACCAGTGTGGGTGAAGCTTGAACGTTTTAGTGTGGGGAAAGCAAGAGTCATTTCAGGAAAAAAAAATAGGCCAACATGTGCTAATTCCTTTTTTTTTTTATTGTAAGAAACACAGGATAGTGGGTGTGGATGGGCGTGAATGACTGCGTGGGTTTAAGATGTGGGTGAATTGGGAGACCATTGTGGGTGAAGCTTGAATGTGTGTGAGAGTGTGGGGGAGCATATCAGGGGAAAAGAAGAGCGTTACAGAGAATATGCCAACGTGTGCTGAACTGCAAAATAAGGTTTATGTTAAGGGTAGAGGGATGGACGGGTGATGTGAATTTACTTTTATTGTGGGGAATAAGCTGTCGGTGAATTATTGTAATAAGGTGAACATGAATGCCTGTGTGTAGAGTGAACAAAATTCAATGGTTTTGAGGATGCAAGCAATGCTTATGGTGCTTGCATTTAATTATGCATATAATAATGATACTGAGTGACTTCAAACAATACTCCTAAAATCTTTACTTATAAACTATTCTTAAAAATTTAAAGAATAATGTTCACTTCTTTGTCCACCAACAAGTATATGAATACAAAATCCTAAAATAACAATTAGTAACAGACCAGAAAAGTAACATGTAACCTATGAAAATGCGAAAAAAATATCCATTAGTGCAAAAAACTCTCTTCTCACACAAAATGATTTTAAAAAGTAGATGAGAAAAACATCGGAATTGAAGTAAGAGATATTTAATAACAACTAACAATATAATATAATTTATTCCGTTGCTAAAATTAATGTATATATAGATTTGAAAAGACTACATAGCAACATAAAAATGACAACAATTATAAAGATGGTTTGAAAAGTAAATCCCAGACTTTTTGGAAGTTTCTGAAAAAAAAACATCAACAAAAAAAAGATTTTAGACGGTTCTTAGGAACAGAATTTCGGAGGGCAATTGTCGAATGATCTTTAGGGGTCTTGATTACAGTAACAAAATGTCAATCACAATATACTACCTTGCAAAGAACTTTCTGTAGAAAGATAAATGAGCATTTTCGCAGATATATACATTTCAAAAGTACTGAATATTTTATATATATATATATATATATATATATATATATATATATATATATATATATATATATATGTATATATATATATATATATATATATATATATATATATATATATATATATATATATATATATATATACATACATATGCATATATACATATATATGTATATATATACATACATACATATAATATATGTATGTATATATATACATATATATGTGTATATATACACATATATATGTATATATATGCATATATATATATATATATATATATATATATATATATATATATATATATATATATATATATATATATATATATATATATATATAAAATATCCTAATAAACAAATTTTTCGAGGAGAAAGTGAGAGGATCAAATTTAAATTTAAGAGATCAAGAGGAAGATGTTCTAGTAAAATAAATCTACAGACAACGATTACTGACCAAATAAGTATTAAGAATAATATTTGCAAATAGAAAGATGCTCTCAGTAAAGAATAAAGTCTTGTGTTGCTGTAGGGATTATTTAATGGAGGACAGCCGAAAGGGAAAAACTCTACTAAATGATACATGAGAGGATCATTGTATATTTGAAACTGCTTATGGAGTTGACTTTTGAGGATATAAGGAGGGCAAAGGAATAATAAGTTATTAATGTTTTCTGCAATGGAATTTCAACCACAATTAAACAATCAAAGAATGAATGTGATAATAACTGTAGTATTTCAGCTAAATGAAACAGCGTATGGGTTAAATACGTTTGGAATAATGAAACCAATATTCAATAAAAAATATAATAACGTTTCACAAAAAGGGAATATGTTTACTATAATCTTTTTACATTCCGTGTATGAAAAGAAAGATGAAATGTAGTTGTAAACCCCATATCTCTTCTGATTGATTTTAAGGATGAGTAATATCATTGTAAAGGTGCGCTTTTTCTATTTCACATTAAAAAAAAAAAAAATCCCGACTAAGAAATAATGCGAAATAATTGCTTCTATCAATGACATGTCTGCTATTTTTAGCTCTTTCCAATCAAGACTGAAGATAGCAACACAAAACTGAAAAATCAAAACTGTAACTAAAGGATCTCATTTTTCAGTAAAACTCTTATCAGTAAATCCCATGACATTACTATTGCTCTTCCTATTCCTTTACGTTTTCATCCTATCTATAAATATCATTGTCTATATTCTGCGTAACCTTTTGTCGCAAAATTGCATAAGAAAATCATAAAAAAAGGTAAGATTAATGACATTTATAGATAACATACCTACAAGTATCCTATAAATCATAAAAAAAAATTTCATTTATAAATGGCATCAAGGTATGTAAGATTAAAAATTGTCATAGTTCCTTGAAAGTTCCTATTATGATCATGTCGAAAATCTTCGATTCACGCGTCCATCAAATACTGGTAATGATAGGAATTTACTTTTCAAGAACACCCTTTGCTTAATACGATATGGGCAACTAGTGCTGGTACCTAGTGTGATTTTAATTTTCCCGTTTTTTTATATTTGGTTTTAAAAAAACTGGTTAGATAATTAATTGATTAAAAAAAATATTAAAATATACATTAACTATATATATATATTTCCATATATATACATATATATATGCATATATTTATATATATATATATATATATATATATATATATATATATATGTATATATATATACATATATATATATATATATATATATATATATATATATATATATATATATATATATATATATATGTATATATATATGTATATATGTAAATATATATATATATATATATATATATATATATATATATATATATATATATATATATATATATATATATATATATAAACAACCCATACTTAAGTCACTCCCATTAAATACTTGAAAAGTGAGAAAACAAAAGCAAAGTAATCCATAACATGAGATACCAGGAAAAGTCGCCTCTTGACACTTATATTAGTTTATATTGAACATTTACATACTAGATACAAAAACCTACGCTAATCAAAATAATGTAAACATGGTTTTATGACGAAAGAAGTTATAACAGCAACCATCAAAAGTAGAAAAATAATTCATAAAAATACAGGGGAAAATACATAATTATACAGTGTTTTACGAGCATTTTAAAATGAAGGAAACCAGTGGAAAAATTAGACGGAAAGAATTTTACGAAGATTAAATGAAGAAACAGATGAACTTTGTAATGATATATAATTTAGTTATAAGTTTATACAAAATATCTTGTAAAAATACTTTAGGCATCAGCAAAAATACATTATACGAAGATTAATGAAGAAACAGATGAACTTTATAATGATATATAATTAGTTATAAGCTTATACAAAATCTCTCTTGTTGAAATACTTTAGACATATATAAGCAAAAAATCACGGAAACTAAATTCGCATTATTAAAAATAATCTTAAAAACAGCAGCGTTCATCAAAATTATAATGCACAAAACTTTTCATCATATTCTTAAGATGATAATTTACATGTTCTTAAACATCACTATTCTTTAACTTTATTTGATCCTTAAGATATTTAATTTCTATGAATAAATTTTTAAAACAACTAAACCTTTTATCGCATGAACTATTTGTTAGCGTTCAATGAAAAATAATGATTCACTTCAACGTTTAAGTATTAAAAGTTCAGACCAATATATAAGTAAAGAATTGAACGCTCAATTTCTTTTAAATAGTGTTATATATATATATATATATATATATATATATATATATATATATATATATATATATATATATATATATATATTTATATATATATATATAAATATATATAAAACATATGCATATACATGTATAAATATACATATATATACTGATGTGTCTACATATATATATATATATATATATATATATATATATATATATATATATATATATATATATATATATATATATATATATACATACATATATATATATATATATATATATATATATATATATATATACACACACACATATATATATACACATATATATATATATACACACACACACACATATATATATATACATATATATATATATATATATATATATATATATATATATATATATATCTATATATATATATATATGTACCTGCAAAAAGAGAGAGAGAGAGAGAGAGAGAGAGAGAGAGAGAGAGAGAGAGAGAGAGAGAGAGAGAGAGAGAGAGAGAAAATATACGATTTAAGAATTGCCACAATCAAAAAACTTTGAAACGAAAAGTTAAGATCGGTAAAAGTTTTAACATCAATGACAGATAAATTATGGTTAGTAACATTTTCAGCAAAATGGAAAATGTTTGTGCAGAGCAATTTTAAAAGATTATCAAACTATTAACATTCATATATTAACCAGAATTGTTCGTAAAAAATGTTCATGATGGTAATCTTGGAAAATTAATACTTACTAGGTTCGAATATTCACATCTATAACAATATTGCTAAAAATAACTATATAAACTTCAATATTAAAGATTCCATAATAATAATAAAAATAATGATAATAATAATAATAGAGGAAAATATTAAAAAGGTAATTCCATTCACTACCGACTTCAAACACCAATTAAAATCGTCACAACTTTGAGTGTGAATATATTTTTTATAGAGGAACATCACGATGCACTATTTACTACTCGCACAAAATTACAAGAAACTAAAAGAAAATAAAGCCAATATATCATTGAAAAATCGGGGAAGCATTGAAATATATTGTAATTAAAGGAATTCATGATTACATAACATAAAAAGCAGGAGGCCGAACCAATTTACTTTTATCAAACGCAAGAGCTAACTCATAAAATTAAAAGGATTAAATATGCAAGATTTATTATTATGTTTTATGTTGTTGTGTTCTAGTAATATTATCTCCCTGAAGGGTCACTTATTCTTTAAGTTTTCTCAAAAATTATAAAAATTCATACTTTCACACCATCCTACAGTCCTAAAATTTTTAATCCTATCCAGCATATCTATAATGGGATGTATCCTGCCATAATGTTGTCTTTGTAATCTCTCTATATTAGATTTGAATTTATCCTAAAAGGATTGTGTCAAAGAAAGCTGGGGTTGAAAGTGTACATTATATGAAACATAACATATCTATAACTCCTAATATGATATCTAAGAAAGCTGGACTTTAAAGTTCACACCATATAAAAAACATACATATTAATAACTAAGTTATGTAAATTATGTCACGTATACAACCCTTCGCAAATTCAATACGTGACCTTTACAGGTATAGAATATCTTCACACATCACCTAATTAATAAAACCTACAATTAGAACTGAATAAGCTTAGGCATCACATCCAATCATTCTTTTAGGTATAATTATAAACAAAATTACACGTTTAACGAAGAATATAATTAAATATTGACAGAGCTTTGTATAAACCACCAAGAATACAATTTAAAAACTCTAAAACTAAAATTGAAATAGGTATCTTAAGTCATTTGCTACCAGGAGTCATTGTTATTCTCAATAAAAACCAGCTGGCAATAAAAAAAATTCTAATCGGGCCTAGCTAGTCAGCAAATACACGGACTAAATGCTATTATATTTAGATTAATATAAATGTAAAGTAAACATGTATATATTTATTTATATTTTATATATACTGTCTTTATATAAATGTTTTCTATATATATATATATATATATATATATATATATATATATATATATATATATATATATATATATATATATATATATATGTATATATATGTATATATATATATGTGTGTATATTTATATATATATATATATATATATATATATATATATATATATATACATATATGTATATATACATACATATATATATATATATATATATATATATATATATATATATATATATATATATATATATATATATATTTTATATATTATATATATATAATATATATTATATATATTAATATATATATATATATATATATATATATATATATATATATATATATATATATATATATATACACACACACAAAAGGTTCTTAAATGGCAAAAAAGCACGAAAACTCACCTCCATTGACGAGGTCTCCATTCTGCAGCTGGATGGCGACGCCAAAGCCTCCCAGTTTGACGGGAGCACTGTTCTCCTTGCAGGCGAGCAGCACGCAGTGGGGCTTGATGTCCCGGTGAATAATGTCATTCTCGTGGCAGTATAAAAGAGCCTCCAATATTTGGCGCATGTAGTGACTGGTGAGAGAGAGACAGATAGAGAAAATTAGAGGATGTAATAAGCAAGGTGAGAGGGACTTATAAAGAAGAGGATGTAATAAGCACTGGTGAGAGAGACAGAGAGAAAGTGAGATAATGTAATAAGCACAGGTGAGAGAGACAGAGAAAATGAGAGGAAGTAATCAGCACTGGTGAGAGGGACATATAAAGACGAGGATGCAATAAGAAGAGGATGCAAAGAGTAAAGTGCAAATACCTATATTTAGCTATAAACTTTTGTCTTTTAAAACCCCCCCCCCCAAAAAAAAAATAGATTTGAAAAACTATTACCATCTTTGCATTACTTCATTAGATTTGAAAAACAATTACCATTTTGTCTTAAATTCACTGCGTTTAGCAGATACGTTTTATTAACTTTTTTTTTTAACATATAAGAATTCACCTCAAACACTTTAGCCCCTTCATTGCACCTGACAACACTGAGATTACCAAACAATTCATCTTCACTCAAGGGTTAACTACCTCACTGTAATTGTTCAGTGGCTACTTTCCTCTTGGTAAGGGTAGAAGAGACTCATTAGCTATGGTAAACAGCTCTTCTATGAGAAGAACACTCCAAAATCATCATTGTTCTCTAGTCCTGGGTAGTGCCATAACCTCCGTTCCATCGTCTCTCAATGTCTTGCTTGATTGTACACTCGGGCACATTATTCTATCTAATTTCCCTTCCTCTTGTTTTGTTAAAGTTTTTATTGTTTATATGGGAAACATTTATTTTAATGTTGTTACTGTTCTTAAAATATTCTATTTTTCATTGTTTCCTTTCCTCAATGGTCTTATAGTATCTTGCTTCTCCAACTAGGGTTGTAGAATCGCTTGTAATAATAATAACAATAATAATAACAACAACAACAACAACAACAACAACAATAACAACAACAAGAACAACAACATTAATAATAATAATAATAATAATAATAATAATAATAATAATAATAATAATAATAATAATAATAATAGTATTCAAGATTTTACATTCGACGTAGAAAGGTGACGTTTTCTCTTCCAAGACACTTTTGTTGTTACTGTTCTTAAAATATTTAATTTTTGATTGTTTCCTTTCCTCAATGGTCTTATAGTATCCTGCATTTCCAACGAGGATGGTAGCATCGCTTGTAATAATAATATTATCAATAATAATAATAATAATAATAATAACAATAATAATAATAATAATAATAGTATTCAAGAATTTACACTCAACGTAGAAAGGTGACGTCTTTCTCTTTCAAGACACTTAAGAAGTCGAAGAAGTGTGTTGGCTTCTCGAGGGATCATCTGGGGAAGTTTTACGCTGATCCTTGAATCCAAATCTCTTTATCATGCGTCATTTGCTGGTGTTATTTTAAAGGATGCTGCCCCAGTTTAAAGAAGTGGGTGTTTTTGTGGCCAATCAGCTCTCTCTCTCTCTCTCTCTCTCTCTCTCTCTCTCTCTCTCTCTCTCTCTC
>NC_090766.1:16629021-16637163 GCF_036898095.1 Palaemon carinicauda | reverse complement strand
CAAAACTGTTAGATTGAAATTATTACCTTAATTTTATTAATAATATTAATAATTTGGATAATCATTATGTAATGCCAATGGCTCTGCAAAATAAAGAAAAATAGAAAATATGCAGAATAATGCACAAAACCCATGATATGAGAGTAAAGATATTCTTTTTAATTAATAATGAAAGAATTACTGATTTGCCATAATCCACATATATACATAAAAAAAACATACGCTAGCCGATTTACACAGATAATTTCAAAGCCGAATTACTTACACATAGCAAGTTCGCATCAGCTATGATAAGATAGCATGTGATATCACTGATACTGCTATCTCACCTATATATATATATATATATATATATATATTTCGGTCACACGCAGGTCTCCCAGTCCATCGTGATGGGGGAGACGGAGTAGTCATACCCTGGTGAAAGGGGTGTGCATGTGCGTGTTTGTGCATATCTATCTAAATATTTAGCCGTCATTTATGACGGGTTGCGTACACTAAGAAAAGAAAAGACTATCAGTAGCATTTGAATAAAAAAAAAAAATCATAAACACACCTATAGCGCAAATTATTAATTATAACCCACACGGCGGAGAGAAAACAGACGATATAAACTGAATAAAATTAGCGAGTTCGTTTTAGAAAGAACAAAATGGGGCTATTAAAGACGATAGTGAGAATGTGGAGGATATTCAGGCATAGATAACGAAAAGAAAAATATATTGTATTTCCCCAAAAGTTTAATTTTGTACTCTAATTTTCGTCGACTAAACTCCACAAAATATACGATCGAAGATTTAACTCTACAGTGTTCGGAAATGGCGAAACTTCTTAAACTGTCGCATCTTAACAATATTAAATACGAGTCTTTTAGGTGTACTTATTTGATACAAAAAAAAAAAAAAATAAATAAAAAGCAACTTGTCTTATACAATATGAATCCTTTTATCTTAAACCAAAGTCTACAATATATCTGATTTATTAACCTAAAGTCTAAATAAATATCATATCCACAGAGTTATTTCAATAATACTTTATTAAATATCTTACAATTAAAACGTTTGTGTTTGTGAAAATGACAACACAAGCCACTAACTTAGAGAAAGTAACTCAGAATAGCCTATTCAAAATAAAAACACTAAATCTTTGTTATTGTTATAAACGTTTGGTATAATACGATTCATCATAACAGCTGAAAAGGGAGATAAATGAAGGTGAAATTGTTGGAAAGGGGTAAGAAACATATGATAAACTGTATAGAAGGATGTAGGAAAAACAGAAAATTTAAGAGACACGTCGCAAGAGATGGCTGCCAAAAAAGGAGAAAATAGTTGAGTATAAAAGACAACATATGGAATGTATATTTACCCTTGTCTTACTATATCTCTCAGGAATTTGGTCATGGAATCTGGTCTTCAGTACAATCCAGCGTTTCTTTTATGAACTTAGGATAAATAAGTTAAACATAAATTATTGAGTGTCGCTGAAATTATATATTTATAAATTAGACCTAGAGAGCTGAGGCCTATGAAGCGAGAAGTAGGAGATGATGAATGGAAAAGTATTGATTTCCAAACTCAAGATAGAGACAACAGGCGAAATCTAACCGAGGCCCTTTGCGACAATAGACGTAGGAGGAGATGATGATGAGGGTGATGACATTAGGCTTAATGCCCCAATCACTTCCATTAAAAGTAGAAAATTCTCTTAATGCAATTTTTTCTCTAGTTGCACAAAACTTAGGGATAGTTTTCGTCAATGTTTCTGTTTACTGAAAACACATTGAAGCCCCAAATGACAAAGAATTACACAAGCTACATACTACTATAAATACTCTTACCAAAGGAAGGCAAGACTGCAGGAAAACGTCTACTTTTTCAGGAATAAAAAGACATTTTCAACTCCAAGTTACAGTAGTAAAAGATTAGAGGTGACTAAGTCCAGCCGACAACAAAGAGTGATGTATTAAAAATGACGCAGCAATAATGTTGTGTGTCAGATCGTAAACAATGAACAGTTTTAAGGTTCTGCAATTTTCCTCAACATTTATTACTTCATTACGAATTTTCTCCTTTTCCATAGTTGCATCAAGAACATACTCTTAAATAATGCACTATCAGCCAAACTAAACATCAATGAACTGAACATACAAGAATGTTGGGGAAACCTCTTATTATTAAAAAAAAAAAAAAAAAAAAAAAAAAAATGAAAAGTACTACTACAAATAAAATATATCGTCAATGAAAAAATGAAAAAAAATCGTGGTTTATTATCTCAATCCTATTTCTCCTGATATTTCATCATCTATACAACTATGATTAAGTTATCAATAAATGATACAGAGGTGTTACTACATAAAACCTAAAAACTAGCTTTCATTTTATCCCAGCAAAGCGTTCCCGTTTGCCTCTTTCAGTAGGCCTACTCTCCGTGCCAAAAGGCCTAAAAAATCGATAAGACCTTCTATTGAAAGAAACTGGAAATGACTGAAAACCCAACCAACCTTGGACATAGAATTGAAGCTGTGTCATATCCGCATAAATTCTAAAATGAACCAGCATCAAACATCCTTAAAACTTGAAAATGCTTAAAAATTCGACCGAAGCCGGCCCCAAACACCAAAGGAATCTGTAGCAGACTTCAATCCCGTGTAGTTTCATGTACCATAAACTCAAAATGGTATTTCATATGATCTTTTAATTAAAAAGCTATCTGGTATTTACCCTACAAATACACACAGCTTAGATTTATTTAAATTTTGTTATCGTTCCCTCTTTTAGAGTTAACGACCTTACCAGGATGGAGATTTCAAAGCATTTAGTGTATTTTATAAACAAGAATCAGTCAACATATTTTCCTAGACTTTACCTGAAAGTAAACAACGATTAATTTACGGTTGTTTGCTTGCTTGCCCAAGCTTGTACTGCTCCAGTCTATCTACGTCCTTCTGAATACTTGTAGCCTAGAATTGGACTTCGTAAACGAGAGAGAGAGAGAGAGAGAGAGAGAGAGAGAGAGAGAGAGAGAGATGATACTGGATGGGGCATTATCAACTCAGGTATAGAGAAGAAAAAACAAAGAGAGAAAGAGAGCAATGTTAGAATTTCAATCTCATCAGGTATAATAATAATTTTACCCAATTTCCAAATGGTCCCTCTATCTTCCACTAATTACTACGAACCCGAGTGCAAGAACATGAAACCGTAATTACTTACAATTGGCAAAAAAAAAAAAAAAAAAAAAAAACCACCAGGGCCTGCTAATCCAGAATATCACATTTCCTATTTTTGCAACATTTTATTTAAGAAAGGGAGGGATTGGTCTTTCTATTGAAATCCCCCAAAGGAATAAAAGAGGGGAAAATGAAAAAAAAAAGGGGATTTTCCCCCTCTCTACATTCAACCTCGCAGATTACCTATGGGCCGGGCATACCACAACGCCGTGTTATTTCCCCGTCCTATTCCCTAAATTCTATGAAAGAGGGATTTTAGCCCAAAACCTTTGATTACACACAGTGCAAGAGTAGAAGAGAGACTTGCATGTCGGTTCATATCTTTTGACATAGTAATCTTTAAAAGGACTTACGCTATCAAGAATTCCCTTTACAAAGACTTCCCTTTCAAAACTGAATTAAAATCAAATAAAATTTCTCAAACTGCTGCAGGACTGACTCTCTCTCTCTCTCTCTCTCTCTCTCTCTCTCTCTCTCTCTCTCTCTCTCTCTCTCTCTCTCTCTCTCTCTCTCTCTCTCATACAAAATTCTGTACAGAGAAGCGAGGAGGGCATACAGAACATACTCAGGATAGCCAGCATATACATATTCTGTACACAAATGTGAATACACACAACCATTTATGTATACAGATATATACGGTATTAATGTATATATAAAACACATACGAACATGTATGCATATCCATTCAAATACGTTGAATATACATACAAAAATGTGTATTCGTGTCAATCAGACAATGTATTCGTGTCAAGCAGACAATTGACAAACGACACTTCTATTTCAGCGCTTCAGTGCTAACAATGGCTGGACGGACTGTTGTGGTGACAAAAATATATCCTCAAATACAGATGTCGCTCATTGGACAAGGATGTGATTGGTCTCTCTTTTACTGAATAAAGGAGGAGAGCGACTCGAATGCATGGAAAGTGAGCTACCATTGTACAGTGTAGTACATGTTGTGGACAAGTTACCTTTGTACATGTTGTTGAAAAGTTACCGTTGTAAATGTTGTTAACAAGTTACCCCTGTACATGTTAACAAGTTACCTCTGTACATGTACACAGACTGAAAAAAGAAACAAAACCAGAAATAATGTATCTTTGCCCACGCTTACAGTCTCAGGTGAAATGTTGATAGGGGAAATTCTTTTTTAAGACATTTCGTGAACAATAAAAGCAAGCCAGTTTGCTAAGGATAGAATATACATAACTGGTTCTGTTAAGATGATATCTGATAAAACAGAATTTGCATACGAAACACATAACCAGCGCTAGGTCTGGCAATGAGGGAATACAGGTGGTTACAGGTATCTGGATTCAGTTCCCGTTTCATCACAACAGATGCTCACCAGAACGTCAGCAGGGAAAGCCCAACCCCTAACTGTCGAGCCCAAACCACGGCAGTGGCCTTCCCAGCAAACACCTTATACTCTCGGTTACGGGATGGGATCGATCTGCTGTGGAGAGGAGGGAGGGGGGAGGTCCTGTCAAGGTGTAGGATGAGCACACCTAGCGTACTATCAATCACCGCTGGTCCAAATGGACACCATCGATTTCAGGAGGGGGAGGGGGTAGGGGGGGGGGGGGAATCCATTGGGGGGGGGGGAATCCATTGGGGGGGGGGATCCATCCGGGCCGGTAGATCAGAGACGGCCGAGGAAAAAGGATTTATATACCAATCTTCAAAGGTGCCAGCAATAACTATTATATAGCCTGACTCAGGGGCAGATGATATTTCAATTCTTGTATCTTTTTCCCATTCGCCGTTTCATCTTAGCAGTCAAGATGGTATTATCAGTAGAACTTCAAAAGTTCAAAGTTGCAGCAAATATTTTTATGTTGAACAGGCTGACATGAGTCTTTTTATAGTTCATATATGACATATCTGTTTTGACGTTGTTACTGTTTGTAGAATGATTTATTGTTAGTTTGTGCTCATCATTTCCTTATTTCCTTTCCTCAGTGGGCTATTTTTCCCTGTTGGAGCCCTTGGACTTATAGCATCTTGCTTTTCCAACTAGAGTTGTAGCTTGGCAAGTAACAATAATAATAATAAAATACTAATAATAATAATAATAATAATAATAATAATATGAAATCAGTTGGAGATGAGGATCTCAGGATTTTAGAATGAAATAAAGGTCAGGTCTTATGTTCATTTCTTACTTTTAGTGATGGGAAATTTACATAAATTAGCATGATACATTTTCTATAATAATGAAAATGTTATTACGTCAATGTAAAACTCAATGTCAGTAATAATGAGGTTATATATATGTGTATATATATATATATATATATATATATATATATATATATATATATATATATATATATATATATATATATTTATATGTATACACACACATACATATATATATATATATATATATATATATATATATATATATATATATATATATATATATATAAACTATTCTATCAAACATCTTAAAAAATCTGAAAGATCAAAATACGGGGAAATTTTCAACGATAGGGGAACGAACGATTTCAATTATAAGTATTAAAAATAAATGACGTAAAAATGCCATATTTTAAAAAAAAAAAAGCAAAAAAAGTATCGTAACCAAGTGCTTCAACAAAAACTACTCACAAAAATTTACGGCAACATAGAAAAAATCCATCCGCTTTTTATTCAAAACTTTCCTTGAATTCAAAAGGAAGAAAAATTAATACTAAAAATTAAAGCTGGATGCTATAATGAAAAGGGACTCATCCTATGGAACCATAGAGTAACCACCATAAAGAGCACTCTAACATTCTCCAGTTACAAAAGACCACATATACATTCAAGATCCAAGATCTTAATGACATCGTTTCAGTGTCTAAAAGACGTAACAAGGATAAAATATTTTATTTACTTTGCATATTGTACCAACCGTGTGTAACACGATCGTACATAGTAACGACATTTCATTTTGTGAATAGATTATGCTTGTATCTTCGCTCTCCCCTGACACTAAAAAGAATCTGAAATAACATGTATGTTTTTCTCACCATTAACTGTTAACCGGTGCAGTGTAGGTTGAACTGGAAATTTCCTGTTGCATTGAACCTGAAATAATGTGTCTGTTTTTCTCACCGTTCACTGTTAACCGGTGTGGTGTCGGTTGAACAGGAAATTTCCTGTTGCATTGAGTTTTTGTATATAAAGGAGAGTGTTCTGTAGTAAAGTTACTCAGTTGCTTTCATCCTGTCTTTGAGTCACAACATTCTCTCCGCTCGTCACAATATCATATAATACCTTAGTTAGGTCAAGTATATAATGCTATATATAATGTAATGTAATAGACTCTTATAGCATCTTGCTTTTCCAAATAGGGTTGTAGCTTAGCTAATAAAAATAATAATAATAATAATAATAATAATAATAATAATAATAATAATATGGTAAGCAGCTCTTCTAGTAGGACACTCCAAAATCATACCATTGTTCTCTGGTCTTGGGTAGTGCCATAGCCTCTGTACCATGGTTTTCCACTATCTTGGGTTAGAGTTCTCTTGCTGGAAGGTACACTTGCGCAAGCTCTTTACATTTTGTTTCTCTTCCTCTTGTTTTTATGAAGTTTATATATGATAGATCTAATTTAATGTTAATTATCTTAAAATATTCTTTTTTTATTGTTATTACTTCTCTAACAGTTTATTTATTTCCTTGTTTCCTTTCCTAACTAGGCTATTTTCCCTGTTGGAGCCCTTAGGCCTATAGCATCCTGCTTTTCCAACTAGGGTTGTAGCTTAGCTGGTAATAATAATAATAATAATAATAATAATAATAATAATAATAAGAAGAAGAAGAAGAAGAAGAAGAAGACCCCATTCAAAAGAGAAATAAGTGCCTTTGAGAATTTAAAAGAATTTAGGACTGGCCAGTCGCTGCATAATGACACTCAGGTGAAAAAAGAAAATATCAAATATGAAATAATAGAGTATAATTTTCATTTCCCTAGACGAAACTAATTTTGACAATTTCCTAATATAGGCGGACGTATATATATATATATATATATATATATATATATATATATATATATATATATATATATATATATATATATATACACATATATACGTATATATATATATATATATATATATATATATATATATATATATATATATATATATATAAAGTATGAAATATGAAATAGAGTATAATTTTCTTTTCCCTAGACGGAACTAATATTGACATTCTCTTAATATAGGTGGAAATATCTATGTATAGAAAAAGAGATAATTAATTAAAAATATCCACCAATTTTTTCTATGCCAAGGTTAATAACAGGACCTGAGCCTTTCCTAGCAGTAGCAGCAGCAGCCAAAAAAAAAAAAAAAAAAAAAAAAAATAAAAAAAAAAAAACCATGGAATGTAACCACAAGGGAAACTGCAGACCTGCATCTCAATGCAGTATTCCTTCTCTGCATTGTTTTATTTCCTTTTATTTGCTGTTTTTCTCTGATGGAAAGAGAATATTGACCTATATTAACGTAAAAATATATTCCTGTGAAAGGGAATTATAAAGTTTTTATTCGGTATTCTGGGTTTCAACAGTCGAGATTGGAAATTATTTTTCTTATTAAAAACAGCATATGTAGTATTCTGGCTCTGAACAAAATCAAGAGAGGAATTATTATCTTTTTATTAAAAAAATAAACAGTATTTTATGCTCATTATATGTAGCTTCTTTTAACAATCTATAATGCCACGTAGTATTTCATAAACTTAAAGATTTTACATGATTTATATTCCTGAATACAGAAGAAACGACTCATAAAATTAGCCGCTATAAAACGGAGAACTGAAAAACTTTTAAAATTGAAAACTCTGATTTCTATGCGACTGTTATCATAACAGTGACAATTTAAGCATTGAAAATACCTACGATT
>NC_090766.1:16609021-16616521 GCF_036898095.1 Palaemon carinicauda | reverse complement strand
GTAGTTCAAGTCCAGCGATATGGCAGCAGCCGCGTGAGCGAATATTTTGACGTTATTTCAATTACCTAATAAATTACTAGTTCAATTGGTTATTGCTCCGCCGTGGCTCGCTTCGCTCGCAATTCAACATTATCTCACTGCTCCTCTGTTCTGGCAAGCGGTATATGAATGTGCTGGGCAGGGTTTAAACTTTTAAGGTAAATACCTTAGTTTGAGATAATTTGCATGGTTTCAAGGTAATTTGTATGGTTTTGTGGTAATTCCGGTTTTACTAGCTTCAAATTTAAGGATATTTGAAAAGTTTTAAGGTAATCTAAGGTAAAAAACAGCAACATCTAAGGTAATGGATGGACACATGCTCAATTTTAAACCTTGGTGCTGGGCATGCCAGCCGTGTGTGTCAGTATGTCGACTGTCAGACTAAAGCGGCGCCGGACTCTCCAGCAAACCTTATTATACATTCGCGCCTATAGAATTCGAGATTACTATTTACTACCTTTCAGAGCGTAACTATACTGCTTACTGTTTCGCTTGTTTTTATTTCCTTGCAATTTGCATGCGATGTGTACGTCAAAAGTTAGCCTTCTATGTGAACGTTACATAAATTCTTACACTTTCCGAACGTAAATGTTACCTTCATAAACAGATAGTGATAACATTCTCTATTCTAAGCCTGGATAGCATATAAAATATTATTTAGCGTTATCCATTCTTCTGGACTGATGAAATAACTGTAATGTGGACTAAACTAACTTGCTGTTCTACGGTTAGGTTGGGTTGGAATCGCAACCCACACATGGGACGGAACATGTGTTCTTGTATTAGCAGCCCGTATAAAAAAGGGGAGTTAAACAGTTGGATGAGTTGGTAAGGAGGGAATAAACCTGCTGTATCGACACGGGAAACACAGAAGTTAGACAGGATAATAATAAGAAGAATGTAGCCAGAAACACCCGAGAGATGACTGGCTGGCTGAGGGAGTACAGAGCTAAAGTCTACGGACACTGGTTGCCGTACTTCACTACACGCTAAACCCGACACCTCTTCGGTCCTGGAGAAATTTTATTAGGGAGCTTCTCACTGGCCAAGCGCCAGAGAGGGTGTACTGTTCTACGAAATTCACTCATTCGTAAAGATGAAATTGATGATTTTCCGTGAACGCGTCGTTTATAGTGGATCAATTTATCTGAACAAACCAGTACACGGCATTACTTAAGTCTCGTTTTATTTGGCCCACCGAACGAGAATTTGAAATTCTTAAATCTTTTAAAAGAGGGTATTCATCGAACCTTTACAAATTAACCTCTTAATTACTAAAGATTGCAGATTATTTTCAGAGAGACCCTTTAGACAATTTTCTTTATATCTCACGTTTTTCCCTTATAACTTTCCACTTTTAATCTGATCTTATTGGATGTTAATTATTTTCACATTTTTCGTAGATTGAAGTTAACTAGAAGCAGGGAACTTGGTAACCACTACAAACTATACCAAACATGTTCTTTTAGTTATCGTAGGAGTTACAATTTTATCAATATATATTTTAACTCACTTCAAATGTTAATATTTTATCATGATCTGTCTTTTTATCTATATTTCGATAAAAGGGGTGAATATCACATTTTGTTTCTATCATTTAACATAACATTAAAAAAAAACCGTACTTTACAATGAATAATTTCTTGTGCCAAAGATGTAATTTCCACTCTGAACATATATTTTTTTCCCGAGATTAAGCTTCTGTCAATTATTGAATGACCAGCCTAAAAGGACACACTTGTTATACAGCCCATTATCAGATCCCGAAATATTGGTTTAAAGAATTATTATTATTATTATTATTACTAGCCAAGCTACAACCCTAGTTGGAAAAGCAAGATGCTATAAGCCAAAGGGCTCCAACAGAGAAAAATAGCCCAGTGAGGAAAGGAAATAAGGAAATAAATAAATGATGAGAATAAATTAACAATATATCATACCAAAAACAGTAACAGCGTTAAAACAGATACTGTTCCTATATAAACGTCAAAAACAGATATATCATATATAAACTATAAAAAGACTCATGTCAGCCTGATCAACATAAAAATATTTGCTCCAACTTTGAACTTTTGAAGTTCTACTGATTCAACTACCCGATTAGGAAGATCATTCCACAACTTGGTAACAGCTGGAATAAAACTTCTAGAATACTGTGTAGTATTGTTCGCAAACGTTTCTTGCTTCTTTCGAGTGTGTCACTTCCAGTAAAGGAAAATCTACTGTTTCAGAAGTGTAAAATGTAGCTTATTTCATATTAGTATTACATGTCTCTATTATCAGACCACCTCTTATAGTTACCCCGAAATTCCACAATCCTCGGTAAATAATATTTTCTCTACGACCAAGAACAAAACGAACTTACTACTTTATTTTCTTCACGAAAGACGTCAAACGCTTGCCTTGTAGTTGAAACCAGGCATTCTTAATTTCTGTTTATATTAATAATTGACCAGTTTGCATATTTTAATTTTATATAATTTCAAAATTCTTCGCTTTTCGAATTTCGTTTCGTGTCCTATTTCTCTCTCCACAATAACATAAGAGTAATTCGAAAACACCCTTAGAGCTACTTCAGTGATGAGGATGACTGCAGAACTGTTCACTTAAGCATCAACCTTTGGTTATCCCGAGGAATTTGGAAGAGAGAGTAACTTTTGACAATAATAGCGGACAGTAAGGATTAGCGGCACAAGTTCCTAAATATGTTTTCTAATTGGAAAATGGATTTCTGTTCTCCTTGCACTGAAAATGGGGATACAAAAATGCTCTAAGATAGAGGTTACTCAAAGCCCATAAAACCTTTCTCTATATTTTCAATGAATATTACCATATACCATATGATTGCAGATTGTTTTCAGGGAGATCTAAAAAACAGATTTTCCCTTACAACTTTTCACCTTTAATTTGATCTTGATATATATATATATATATATATATATATATATATATATATATATATATATATATATATATATATATATATAAGGGACGAATATATTGTTTATAAACAAAGGATACACACACACATACACACACACACACACACACACACACATATATATATATATATATATATATATATATATATATATATATATATATATATATATATACATACATAAAATATTTACGCAGAATATTAGCAAAGAGTTTTGAGGAAGAAAAGTTATTCAATGTACTGCCTTTTCTGACCTGTTTGCATCTACAGTCAGGACACTGATTGAAAAACCACAGAGCTTTTCAGTACAGGGAATATCGCATATAGTACTAGTATCTTCGTCCTCACATGATACTTTTGCTGAATCTCAATAAAATGAGATTCTAGTACGGAGTGTAAATTTGATCATTTTAGGTCCCTATTGAAATGTAGGTTGAAAAGGATGGTACTGCAAATAATAATAAACGGAAAAGGTTATTTTGCAGTATGTGAAAAGTATCACTCACTAACTCAAATAGCGATAAAAGTGACAAGAGTTATGCCACTGAAATATAACTTACGGAAGATGGCAATGATAATAATAATATACTAAAGAAAATCAATTATACTATGCCCACGTTTCAATCTTATTCCGAGCACTGCCAAGAAGATTCAATAATCATTTCTATAGGAAAAAAAGCTTCTCTAGGTATTCCAAATCTCGACACAGCTCTTTGGAATCTTAGGAATCCTTTTCAGATATTCCCAAATTCCAGACTCACGTCCAAGACCAATTTTGAAACCATTTCCAGGATTTTTCTAGGATGTTCTTCCAGCATTTCCATTACAGCCTGAAAGCTTACAACTGACGTAACGCTATTTCGTGCTATTTCAGCTTGCTAGCGTTCATATAAATATCGGTTCACAAAACAATACAAATGACACTTCATTTTGGAAGTATGTTAAAGGTATGCATAGATGAATACATATATAAATAAGACATGCTATTCTGCATTAGATGGTATTTTGAATTTTATATTTTACTTTATATTTTATATATAGTGTTATGCATACACACACACACATACACACACACACACACACACATATATATATATATATATATATATATATATATACATATATATACATATATATAATATATATATATATAATATATAATATATATGCATATCTATCTATCTATCTATCTATCTATATATATATACATATATATATATATATATATATATATATATATATATATATATATATATATATATATATATATATATAACATCAGCTGTTTGCTAATCCACTACAGAACAAAGGCTTCAGACATGTCCTTCCACTTGTGTCTGTTTGTTGTCTTCCTATGCCAGTCTACGCCCACAAACTTTCTTAGCCCGTCAATCAATCGTCTTCTTTACCTTCCCCTGCTTCGTTTGCAATCTAAAGGAACCCATTCTGTTATTCTTCTTGCTCATCTATTATCCGTCATAATCATTATACAGTATGTCTAGCACATGACTATTTCTTTTTCTAACGTTGTTAGAATATCCTCTCCTGGTTTTAGCGAACGAGAAAGAGTAATTATGTTTTGTGATAATTATGCAAAGACTAGCGATTGAGAAAAAAAAATTGTTTAGTTGGTCGGTATGAGAAGGAGACATCATCTTCGCAAGCAAAAAGCTAATTTCCATATGTATACATGAGAAAGGGAAACAGCAAGGTAAAGTTTTTTTTGCCTTTTGTTGGCTCAGAATAGCAAGAGGAAGGGCAAGTAAAAAAATCTGATGTAAGAAAAGCTTTTTTTATAGATATATGTCATCTTAACCTGGCAAGAGCTCAAGTTAATATAGGTAGTGGAGATGGAACAGAATATTTCAAATATGGATGTAATATAAATTAAATTAATCTATTTAATAAGAAAGAAATCAGAGGAGCATATAAAAGGAAGCTGGAGGAAGCCTATGGTTTGGTTGAGAAGTAGTTTATCAGGAGCATGCAAAACCTAAAGGAGAGAGCATTTATGAACATAGATTTTTAAGAAAATTAATAATTAACAGAAAATTTTGCGAAAAAATAAATGGCTACTTTAGTAAATAAATATTTGATGAATAACAGAAGACTAGTTCGATTGCAAGTGATAAAAGAACGAGTATAGTACTCAAGAAGAAAATGGGAGAGACCAAGATAAAACATAATTATGATATACATGGATGAATCAGAGTGGTAAAGACGAAATGAGATTTACTAAAAATGAATTTGGGAGAAGAGTTAAGCTGAAAATTGACCCAAGAATGAACATTTATAAATAAAATGAGGAAGTCCTGACGAGTTAATATCTCAAATTATTGAAATAATTGATAAGTTAAGAGGATCTGAATATTTGAAGTGGCTGTTAAAGATGTAAGCAGGGATTTTAACAGATCGCTAAATGGAGAGGAGACAGGATGGTTCTGACTTCGGGGAGGGGGGGGGGGGGGTATTTCAGTCCAATATATGTAATTTTAATTGAGGCACGTGTATGATTTATTGGGTTATTACATTGGTAAGTATACCTCATAATGAACTTTGGTAAAAAAAAAAAAAAGAAAAAAAAAAAAAAAAAACTAACTGATAATGGGAATGTAATGGGCTTTCGAAAAAGGAAGTCAGTGTGTAGATAAACTTTCCTTTGTAAAAGACACGAAGACGTTGAGAGTAAAGGGGCATATGAACTATATCTCAGGTTGTGGAAAACATACGATTAGTTTGTTTAGGAAAAGGAGAGAATATTTTGATGCAAAATTTGGTCTAAATCAAAGTTGCGAGTCCTCACTGCTATTTAATAATTTCACGAATGGAGATATTACAAAAAAAGACTTAAACAGCAAACACATAAAGATGTAACATTAGGAGATAAATGAAAGGGAGTGGTAAATGTTTTTATAGTAAAACAATGTTAGCTAGAAAGAGCTGGGACTTAAATTAAGTTTATTTGAAAAAAGAGAGAAGCCTAATATAAAGTAATTGGGAATTGAGTTACAAAAATAAATGGAAAGAACGTGTAAAACCAGTATAATAGCATTACGAGTAATTGGAAACCAATTAAAATAAAGTAATTGGGAGTTTGGTTAGTACGATAAATGCACATAGAATATTGGTCCAAACAAGAAATTGCGAGTAAATGTCATGATGATGGTATGTTGAGTAAAAATTTCAAATTACGGAGAAGTTTAAGAGATGATAGTAAAAGTATCATAACCAAAGGATTGGAAAAGAGGAAAAACAAAATATAGAATCTACGAAGATACTGTCTCTTCTTTGAAGTGAAATGTGGATGTCGAATGCAAATCATATTAGAGGGGCACTCAGTAGAGCGCAGACCTCCGCCGCGGCAGCTTATTTCTCGACCTCAACCTTAACATCTATTATTAATTGGCATGGATTTTCATACACTCAAATATGAACCAAGTTTGAAGTCGCTGTGACAACGATATCCAAGCCTATGTCTGATTACGTGAATTAAACACTTTTTATTTACCATGACCTTGACCTTGACCTTCCAAAATTTAATTATTTCCAACTTTTTATGTAAGTTAGTCCCTGAAACTTTCATTACTTTACAATTAAAATTATATCCAGGAAGCTTTTCACAAGCAAACACACACACAAACGGGCGAAAACATAACCTCCTTCCAACTTCGCTGGCAGAGGTAAAAATGTGCTAATACGTATTGCCTGCGTACTGCATGTGAAGTAAACCGAATCAAAAGGATCATATGAGAGCAGATATATCAGTTTGCGAAAGTGATGAGCTGCTATAGTCCATTTCTTTTAGCGGTGCATATTTGCACCGACTCGCAACGGTGCCCTTTTAGCTAGGAAAAGTTTCCGCATCGCTGATTGGTTGGACAAGATAATTCTAACCAATCAGCGATCAGGAAACTTCTCCGAGCTAAAAGGGCACCGCCGCGAGTCGGTGCAAATATGCATCGCTAAAAGAAATGGACTATAGTGAACCTTATGATGTATACAACAAATAATGTTACAGCAATAACTCTATACAAAATAAATCCAAATTGCCTTCCATTCATAAAAATATTTAGGATCAGTCACTACCGCACACTCCTATATACCCTATATACCATGGCTTTCTACTTAATAGTTTTATCTTTATGTTATTCATGACTTTTTTTTTTCATGTTTGTTTTGCTTTATAGAAATTATGTAGAATTTATAGATTTTGCTTTATTTCATAAGAATGTTTTTAAGAACGACAATAATAACCACAGCTCTCTCTCTCTCTCTCTCTCTCTCTCTCTCTCTCTCTCTCTCTCTCTCTCTCTATATATATATATATATATATATAAGTATATATATATATATATATATATATATATATATATATATATATATATATATATATACATATATACTTATATATACATATATATATATATACTTATATATAAACATATATATATATATATATATATATATATATATTATATATATACATATTTATATATATATATATATATATATATATATAT
>NC_090766.1:16596521-16604021 GCF_036898095.1 Palaemon carinicauda | reverse complement strand
ACAATTCTTCACAGAGGGTACGAGAATCAGCAGCCTCTCCCTATTATAAAAGGTCATTTACTTTTGAGACATTCTCCAAAGAAAAACAAGAAATATGCAAATAAAATTTTACGTCTTCGACACTTACAGTGTAATATCTTCTCTTCTTGATTCAGATCTTGCCTTCTGAGTGGGCACACTATATTTTGTTATCTTTAAAGAAATCCGGCATTTGCCATATATTAAAGAAGTTCTAACAACAAAGATACAGCCATACGAGTTAAAAAAAAAAAAAATATTCCCTGCTCAAGCTTTTTCGCCACTTGCTTCTCAAATAAAATAAAATTTTCAATGGATCATATCCCTCTTTTTGCTATTTTTTTTTATTTCCACTATCATCCTTATTATATATATATATATATATATATATGTATATCTATATATATATATATATATATATATAAATATATAATATATACACACACAGTATATATATACAGTAAGTATATATATATATATATATATATATATATATATATAAATTATGTAAAAAGATACATAAATTCACCTAGGTCACAATATAGCTAAAACCTCCAATTCTCACCTTATCACCCCATACCCAATACCCATATAAAGAGACCACCTACACATTACAATGTCACTATGCATAGGGAGGTCTCTTTGATATCTCGCTATTATTTGACTTGAGTTCGACTTACATATTACCTAAAGAATTTCTAAATACAGAAGACATATTTTTCGTACAGTCCAAATGTGATGAAGTATCACTCTCAGTATATCCCGACATTAGCAGCCACACCAATGAGACTAGATAAAATGTACAGTTGGACACAGCAATTCCTGGCCCACCTTGCTCTAATTAGTGTACCCTGTCACACCCTAACTGCGCGGAGAGTTTCCTATGTGAAGCCCAACACACTACCTCTTCCAACTCTCCTTACAGTATCTGTTAGGTTACTCGACGAGCAGTAAGGATGTAACAACAGGGTGCATTCCTTCAGAAAGAGGTGTGCCGAAAATTCCTGTTTCCAACTGTACTTCCCTTAAGGAAAAGCTTAAGCAGTTTCTCCTCCAGCTTCTCTGGCTTATAAATCTGATATAAATAATACTTTGAATAATATTGATATCAATATTATTATTATTATTATTACTAGCCAAGCTACAACCCTAGTTGGAAAAGCAAGATGCTATAAGCCCAAGGGCTGCAATAGGGAAAAATAGCCCAGTGAGGAAAGGAAATAAGGAAATAGATAAGTGATGAGAATAAATTATCAATAAATCATTCTAAAAACAGTAACAGCGTCAAAACAGATATGTATTATATAAACTATTAACAACGTCAAAAACAGATATGTCATATATAGACAATAAAAAGACTCATGTCAGCCTGGTCAACATAAAAATATTTGCTCCAACTTTGAAATTTTGAAGTTTTACTGATTCAACTACCCAATTAGGAAGATCTTTCCACAACATGGTAACAGCAAGTTTTTGGAAAACTGGATGCTCAACTAATGTAGAGGCATATATGCTCAAGAATATACAGTGAAATTAGGAGGAATCTTGAATACTCTCAAAATAATCTCTGCGTAATAAAGCTAAAGCTATTTTAATTAACCAAACAGTATAACTATCAACATACGCATGTATTCAGTAAATGCTGTATAACGGGTTGAATTCAAAACGACTGTTTTACTGTTTACTTTTCTATGGATGAAAATTAATGGATTTATTTTTCCAATTATGATGGGAATATTCTTTTTCTCTTTACGTAATTCTCGTTATACTAAAGCGCAACTTAGATTGAAATTAGCTGTTTTTGAAGTATGATAACTATATCATCATGATAACTATATCCTCATGTTAAAAAATAATGAATCTTTAACGGTAGGATATATATATGTGTATATATATATATATATATATATAGTATATATATATATATATATATAGTATAATATATATATATATATATACATGTAGGATATATATATGCGTATATATATATATATATATATAGTATATATATATATATATACATATACATACATACATGTATATATATATATATATATATTCATATATATATTCATATATATATATATATTTATATATATATATATATATATATTTATATATATATATATATATATATACAACTTTCTTTATCAAACTGGTCTTTGTATTTGTTGTGAGAGAAAAAATGGAGCGTTTTATTACATGAAATAAATTGTTGTTTTTCTATGTGATGGATATTGTTTCATAGAGAAATAAAAAGGCCTAATTTTGTATAACGATATTTGTATATATATGTACAATTTGATAGAAATGCATTATTTTTTGACTTGGCATATATAGTTTTTGAAGTGACAGATTTTGTTTCTGTAATATAAAAAAAAAAAAAAAAAGTCTATTTTCAATTATTACATAAAGTATCATAATACACTATTCATTGCATTACTATTGTAAATTTTCATTATTTTTTTCAAAGGGAGAAATATATTTTATAGTAGCAAGATAGAAATGTCGTCAGACATTTAAAGAGTTTACCGAGTTGAAATAGCGAATGAAAATATGGAAACACATCACAAGTGAGATGATACATACATCAAACATGTTTATGTGGATGAATGCTTTAATAAACAACGATTTATTTAAAAAAATAAATGTTTTTTGAAAAAGAAATGCAAGGAAAAACCATAGAATATACGAACACCAGATTATAGAATAATGTCTACCACTTAATACATATATGTATATACATGTATAAATATACTGCAAATAATATATATATATATATATATATATATATATATGCGTAAAAATCACAGGAAAACGTGATGCTCAGATGCAGAAGAACCACAGGGAAAATGAAAATACGGAATATACACTTGAGTCCTGACTAGTTTCGTGAGGAAGTATCACGAAACTAGTCAGGACTCAAGTGTATATTCCGTATTTTCATTTTCACTGTGGTTCTTCTGCATATATATATATATATATATATATATGTGTGTGTGTGTGTGTGTGTATGTATATATATAATAAATAAATAAATATATATATATATATGAATATATATATATATATATATATATACATACACACATATACATACACCAGTATATACATTTACTTCCAGAGAGAGAGAGAGAGAGAGAGAGAGAGAGAGAGAGAGAGAAGAGATCAGAGGAGGGGAAACAACGACAACACGATAAAATGGAATATTCCCAGACACGTTACCTTGATCCACCGATGGTTGAGAGCTTCTTTGACAGTAATTCTTTCATTGGGGTCGAACGTGAGCATTCTTCTCACTAAATCTTTGGCATGATCACTGGTCGATTCCCAAGTGATAGTATTGAGCTGTGAAAAGGAAGAGAATAACAAAAGGTTAACACATTGATTGATTGACTTGGAGTTTTCTGGCATACTGACATCTAAGGTCTTGGATGCCAATATCAGTTGCTATAAAAAAATAAATGGAAATTCAATTCAAAACAATAAAAACCCCGAGATGCAACGTAATGGTTACTGCATGGTGCCATATGGAAAAAAATATTGCATGAATGTACAGTTGGATACAGGAATTCATGGAACACCTCGTTCTGAGGAAGTGCACCCTGTACCACCCTAACTGCGCATCGATTAACCAAACAGATCATGTAAGGAGAGATGGTTAAAGACAAGAACTAGCCGCGCAGACAGCGTTTGACAGGGTGCTCTTCCACAGAGGTGTGCCAGAAATTCTTGTGTCCAACTGTACAAGGGAACCAAGTAAAGGAAATGTGGAAATAACGATCATGTAAATAAATTTGGGTTTACATTCATATATACCTACAATACGGTTATATTTTCTCTGACGGAAATCACTCCTATATTCACATTCACAAGTCAAGTGCAGACATAAGGAAGAGTTCTATACGCAAACAAATTCCACAATACTAGCAGCTTTACAGACCTACACAGAAGATTTCTCATCACAATCAACCTATTATCTGGCACACAATTGTGTAAAATCTCTCTTTCCTATACATTTTTCAAGTCATGCACCCGTCTTGTCCAGTTGTTGTTGTTGTTGTTGTTGTTGTTGTTGTTCTTAAGGTTCCCAGTTTGCACATTTTTAGACAAGTAATCATCTTAAACTTTTTCCACTTTTACGAGTTGACTAATTCATTCTTCCACCATCCAAACTACGATTCATTGCTCCATGCTACTGTTATCCATGTGTTCAATATACTCTCAGCATTTAAACGCTTTCACTAGTCCCTGGAGTTTGTTCTCACTATTCCCAGCCAATATTGTGTCTTCTGCAAACACCAATCATTCCACATTCCATTCACCTCTTTGGTTTCTCGCATCACTATTAATTAAAATTAAGACCACAAAAGCATAAATTAACTATAGTCCATTTCTTTTAGCGAGTCATATTTGCACCGACTCGCAGCGGTGCCCTTTTAGCTCGGAAAAGTTTCCTGGTCACTGATTGGTTAGAATTATCTTGTCCAACCAATCAGCCATCAGGAAACTTTTCCGAGCTAAAAGGTCACCGCTGCGAGTCGGTGCAAATATGTCTGGCTGAAAGAAATGGACTATAGAATGAGCACTCGGCAGAGCGCACACCTTCGCCTATATCATGTTATATAACACAAGATAGACAATTGAATTTCAAAAATGTTGGCAACAGTTCATGCAAATCAGATAGAAATTGGCCACGATATGGCAAAAAGACGTTTTTGATCTTTTAGTGACCTTCGCCTTGACATTTGTTTCAATCACTCCCAAAATCAAATCAATTGTCATTCGATCATGGTCAATCATCCACCAAATTTCACGTGATTCGGTCAAATAGTTTTTGAGTTATGCGAATCACAACCACAGACAGACATACAAACAAATACACGCCTTTCAAAACATAACCTTCGCTACGAAGTTGGCGAAGGTAGTAACAACAATGCCCGTGCCCATTATGACTAATAGACCTACAGAGAGAAAGAGATAGAGAGAGAGAGAGAGAGAGAGAGAGAGAGAGAGAGAGAGAGAGATTCAAAATACCAATCAAACAGATCAAACGAATATGTTAATAAAGAATGTCTATTGAACGTTTGAAAGTTTTTCATTTTGAAAGGCCAAAGTTTTTCACATAGAATAGCTTCAAAATTGATTAATACATAGTAACATAACTCACTCAATTGAAGAGATGACATAGCATCCATTCAATTTAATTTAGTAACACTGGAAAATGTTTTCATATCCACTGAAAAAAAAAAAAAACACTTGAATATCAGAGAAAAATTTCGAAAAATACTTACATGTAACTTAGCTTGGCATATGGAATCATATAATCTATCTTTGGTGCCATAAAAAGGAAGAGTACCCGACAAAAGTATGTGAAGTAATACCCCAGCAGACCAAACATCTACCGGTTTCCATAAGGTTGACGTTCCACCACTTCAGGGCTCATGAAGTGAGGTGTCCCTATCCGACCTGTAATAGAAAACGGAGTCGATCACAGAAACTGGGACTTTGGTTGCAAGACACATTCAAGGGGAGCCTATTATAATGTTACGATCATTGTGTTGTTATAGGAGCAATACATAATTACCATTAAAGAAAAGGTCTCTTACGAGTTTTATATATTTCATTATCTGATCATTGTAAATGAAGGTGGTTAATGAGGTTACAGAGAGAATTCTCAGTGTGGTTATGTAAGAAATAAATACATCACGCCTTAGAAAAAATACATGAGCATTGTGTGCATAATAATTCTCATATTATGTAGGCAGTAGTAGCATGTATTAAAAAAAATCTACAGATAAAATACACACAAGAAAGAGTATATTCCAAAAATAAGCGATGAATCCGCCAGCATTACATCCTTTTTTTATTAGGAAATGGCTGATAAATTCAACTAAATATTGTGTCATGTTACAGAGTTAACTTCAACGAATAATTATCATTGTGTCGGCGTATAAAATGGATAACTTAATTTATGGTAAGCAGTACTAGGGTAAGAGGAATAATTATCTACGGATTCCAACACACATGCATATTCACATGATACACACATACTGTATTTATATATATACATATATATATATATATATATATATACACTGTACAGTATATATATAATACATATATATTTAAATGAAAATATAAATATAGTTACAGTATATATATATATATATATATATACATGAAAATATAAGTATACATACAGTATACACACACACACATATATATATATAAATATATATATATATATATATATATATATTCATATATATATATGTGTGTGTGCATATACATACATATAATATATATATACAGTATATATATATATATATATATACACACATATTGTATATATATATATACGGAAATGTAAATATACACAGTATATATGTGTGTATGTATGTGTATATATATACATATATATTATGATGTATATATATATATATATATATATTATGTACATATATATACACTGCATGTATATTTATATTTCCATATATATTATATATACAGTATGTATATGAATATATATATATATATATATATATATACAATATATATATATATATATATACATATATATACATACATTCATACAAGTGTCAGTATGCATTACCTCTCAAATAAACGTTTAAAACACTATAATCTGAAGAAAAGAAGTTAAATCAAATCAATAAATCGAGTAAGAATTTTCCTTTACTGAAGATCTGAAAAACCTTCCCAACACCAAAAGAAGAGAATTCCTTCTCATTAAGCGAGTCTAACCTTAACATAAAGTGTATTTGCTAAATAATTAAAAATTTCAAGTATAAAATAACATCCAAGCATACCCATACCACACAAGCTCCGTCTGCTTGTCAGTGATTTTATCATATTACGAGGATGCATATAAAGAGGTGTTGTACATTATCCGTATAATTATATATAAAAATTATATATAAATAATTATATATAAATATAAATAGTTATATATAAATATAAATAATTATATAAATATATATATATATATATATATATGTATATATATATATATATATATATATATATAAATTCCTTATAGTTATATAGAAATAAACCCCTCATCTCTCTCCTAAGTGTATCTGAAGTTTGAAATAAATTTCAACAATCCCCCTGGCCTTATTTACATTCGCAATCATGCTACACTGTTAAAAAGTTGCCGCAAAAACAATGAAAATCCTGGCATAAAAGTTACCAGATATTTGCAGTTTTAAAAACGGATGTATTGACGTAAAGGAGTGATTATACGGCCACCTACCCGTAAAAGATAATAACAAAGTAGGGTAAAATTACGGTGGCCTTTATTTTACTGAAATACGGCTGATAACTATATTACGGTCACCAACCCGTAAAAGACAATAACAAAGTAGGGTAAAATTACGGTTGCCTGTATTTTACTGAGATACGGCTGAAAACTATATTTTGACGGAGGATTTCTGATTTAAATTACGGTTTTTTTTTTAA
>NC_090766.1:16584021-16586521 GCF_036898095.1 Palaemon carinicauda | reverse complement strand
TACGCACTTCACTGCACCTGACAACACTGAGATTACCAAACAATTCTTCTTCACCCAAGGGGTTAATTACTGCACTGTAATTGTTCAGTGGCTACTTTCCTCTTGGCAAGGCTAGAAGAGATTATTTAGCTATGGTAAGCAGCTCTTCTAGGAAAAGGTCACTCCAAAATCAAACCATTGTTCTCTAGTACCATGGTTTTCTACTATCTTGCTTGAGGGTACACTCAGGCACATTATTCTATCTAATTTCCCTTCCTCTTGTTTTGTTAAGTTTTTATAGTTTATATAGGAAACATTTATTTTAATGTTGTTACTGTTCTTAAAATATTTTATTTTTTATTGTTTCCTTTCCTCAATGGGTTTATAGTATCCTGCTTTTCCAACGGGGATAGTAGCATCGCTTGTAATAATAACAACAACAACAACAACAATAATAATAATAATAATAATAATAATAATAATAATAATATTAGTATTCAAGATTTTACACTCAACGTAGAAAGGTGACGTCTTTCTCTTCCAAGACACTTTTGAAGTCGAAGAAGTGTGTTGGCTTCTTGAGGGATCATCTGGGGAAGTTTTACGCTGATCCTTGAATCCAAATCTCTTTATCATGCGTCATTTGCTGGTGTTATTCTAAAGGATGCTGCCCCAGTTTAAAGAAGTGGGTATTTTTGTGGCCAATCAGCTCCTCTCTCTCTCTCTCTCTCCTCTCTCATCTCTCCTCTCTCTCTCTCTCTCTCTCTCTCTCAAATCTTATGAATTTGTGTGTATATATATACGTATATATTATATATATATATTATATATATATATATATATATGTGTGTGTGTGTGTGTGTGTGTGTGTGGAGAGAGAGAGAGAGAGAGAGAGAGAGAGAGAGAGAGAGAGGAGAGAGAGAGAGAGGGAGTTACAAGGATTTTGGTTGTCTCAAAGACTTTTTAGTCCATCCGCGGAGACTCCATTTGCTCTTTGGTAGAGCGATTTAGTTGAAGCATTTAATGAGTTCTTATGCTCTTGTCTAACTTATTCTTAAACTCGCTTACAGTGTTACTGTTTACTACATCGGCTGGAAGTTTATTCCAAGTATTTGATATTTTGTATGTAAAGGGTTTGCCACATTGAGTAGTGTTGTATCTTTTTAATTCCAGTTTGTATCCGTTACCTCAGGACTGATTTGTGCTAAGGGTAAATAGATTGCTGTTATCTACATTTGTTATTCCTTTAATAATTATGAAAGCCTCTATTAACTGTCCCCAGAGTCGTCAAGTTTGTAGAGAGAGAGAGAGAAAGGTTGTAACCGATTGATTTTGCTGGATAAATTTATGAGAGAGAGAGAGAGAGGAGAGAGAGGAGAGAGAGAGAGAGAGAGAGAGAGAGGTTGTAACCGATTGATTTTGCTGGATAAATTTATGAGAGAGAGAGAGAGAGAGAGAGAGAGAGAGAGAGAGAGAGATTGCAACTAACAGATTAATTTTGCCGGTGGGCGTAAGGAGAATTTACGAGCTCTAGTGACTGCATTAAAAAGAGAGAGAGAGAGAGAGAGAGAGAGAGAGAGAGGAGAGAGAGAGAGAGAGAGAGATTGCAAACTAACAGATTAATTTTGCCGGTGGCGTAAGGAGAATTTACGAGCTTTAGTGACTGCATTAAAAAGAGAGAGAGAGGAGAGAGAGAGAGAGAGAGAGAGAGAGAGAGAGAGAGAGAGAGAGGCATGAATGACCATAGGGTAAAATCATGGTAAAATTAAAACGCTGTCTACCGCAAGAAGATCAAATCCAATTTGAGCCAAAGAATGAAAATGGAATTCAGCATCATTAAACATGAAGCGTTTTTTTTTCATATTTTATAATTGGATCGTTTCAGGGAATAAAAACGCTTACGTCATTAAAAATAAATCATCGGTCTTCTTGACAGTAAGATGTACTGGATAGAGATAAGGAAACCTTCGTTAAAAGTATTAGGTTGGCCAGGGCACCAACCACCCGTTGAAATACTACCGCTAGAGAGTTATTGACTACATTGGATCCTACTTTCTGGTCATGCCCAAGGACTCCAACACGGAAAAATAGCCCAGCGAGAAAGGAAGATAAGGAAATAAATAAACTACAAGAGAAGTAATGAACAATTAAAATAGAATATTTTTAGAACTTTAACAACATTAAAATAGACCTTTCACACATATACTACTGGCACATACAAAGATTTAAGTCAGCCTGCTCCACAACAACAAAATACATTCGCTACAAGTTTGAACTTTTGAAGTTCCACCGATTAAAACTACCTGATTAGGAAGATCATTCCACACCTTGGTCACAGCTGAAATAAAACTTCTAGAATACTGTGTAGATTGAGCCTTATGATAGAGAAGGCATGGCCATTAGAATTTACTCCATGCCTAGTATTACGAACAGGATGGAACTGTCCAGGAAGATCTGAATATAAAGGATGGTAAGAATTCTGAAAAATCTTATGCATCATGCATAACAAACTAACTGAATG
>NC_090766.1:16569021-16571521 GCF_036898095.1 Palaemon carinicauda | reverse complement strand
GATCTCCCCCTTCCCGCTGGCAGGGCAGGGATCTCCCCCTTCCCGCTGGCAGGGCAGGGCTCCCCCCCTTCCCGCTGGCAGGGCGGGGCTCTCCCCCTTCCCGCTGGCAGGGCAGGGCTCCCCCTTCCCGCTGGCAGGGCGGGGCTCCCCCCTTCCCGCTGGCAGGGCGGGGCTCCCCCCTTCCCGCTGGCAGGGCGGGGCTCCCCCCTTCCCACTGGCAGGGTGGGGCTCCCTCATTCCCGCTGGCAGGGCGGGGCTCCCCCTTTCCTCTGGTAGGGAGGGGCTCCCCCTTCCCACTGGTAGGGCAAGTCTCCCCCTTTCCCGCTGGCATGGTGTGGTTTCCCATTGAAAAATGTAAGAAATACTGTAATTATATATATATATATATATATAGTATATATATATATATATATATACCATATATATATGTGTATATATATATATATATATATATATGTGTATATATATATGTATATATATATTCAAATAAGCCCTATATTTCTTATATATTAATGTCTGGATTCTCTTAACGACCTCGGGATCAGAGACCCAGGCGAAATCACTCAAAGACAACAGCTTCTGACTGGCCGGGAGTCGAACTCTGGTCCAGGAAACTTGTATGAACATTAACATACCACTTGGCCAAGTTCATAAAAGTTTCCTGGACCCGGGTTTGACTCCCAGCCAGTCAGAAGCTGTTGTCTTTGAGACATTTAGCCTGGGGCTCTAATTCCGAGGTCGTTAAGAGAATCCAGACATTAATGTATCAAAAATATATGGCTTATTTAAATATGAAAAACACGTCTAAATGTGAAAAAGTTTATCATATATATATATATATGTGTGTGTGTGTGTGTGTGCGTGTGTCTGCGCTTGTGTGTGTATATATGTATAGCCTATGTGTGTGTATATATATATAAATATATAATATATATATTGTGTGTATGATATATATATATATATAATATATATATATTGTGTGTGTATAATATATATATATATATATATATATGTATTATATACATATATTTAAATATCTATATATATACATAAATAGATCTTTAAATATATATATATATATATATATATACATATATATATATATATATATATACATATTTGAATATATATATATATATATATATACAGATATATATGCATATACATATATATACAAACATATTTGTCGTACAGTTTGGAGAATTGGCAGTACGCTACTAGACACAGATCCCGATATAGCAGGGATAAATTGACCCCCAAAGGGCATATGACGCGCAATAATCTAGAGAAGGAAAAATCAGAATCTTGATGCTGTAATTTTTCAGCACAGTTTGAGGGGCTCTATGAGGGTTGGTCTTTCAGGTCGTGTTCTCTGGTAGTATAGTGGAAACTCTTAAACTGAACTATTGAATCTTCTCAGGAATGGGTTCAGTCATACGAGGGACTAATTTCAGGCCATCTTCTTTGCAGAATCCAAATTCTTCCATGTATATTTCAACTGTGCTTTGAACTGATCCAGTTCCATAAACATCTGACACCAGCTGATCAAAGAAGTCCTCAGTCGCCATGAAACACTGTTCCTTCAGGTTGATCCTTAACCACATCACTATTAATGATTACTGAAACTGATTACTGTCCACCTGCTACATTCTCATTTACATCTTCCAGTAAGCTGTCCAAAAAACCAGGGTAATAAAACTAGAAAAATGAACACATGTACCTTAAAAAAGAAACCATACAATACGAACTGAAAATGCTAAGCTAAAAAGGGAGAGAAACATTGCTTACAACCTTGAAATTAAGTTCTTCAAAGCGCACCCCAGCCCTTGCCCCATTGGGTACCATATTCTAGATAGCTTTTGTGCATTTTTTTTACGAACTCTATCCCAAAATTATTTCTTATTACAACACAATTCTGTTTTATCCATTGAAATCTTTGGTTTCTTAATTCCTTAAAAATGTCGTGACTTTATTCTTTTTTTCCCTGCCATTTCACAAATCGCACTATAAAGACGTAGCGCAACAGATTTTCGGTAAATAGATAATATCAGCTTAGTTAGAAATGCAGTTTTGTAATTTTAACACTGAAATGTATAACGCGGAGTAAAGCTGCCAACTGATTAGTTCATCTGTAACATAACTGGTAAGGAATGAAGATCTTGGCCCCCCAATCTTCTTTGACTCTCAATATTCTCTCCCTCTCTCACTCCTGGCTCTTACCCCTTCTCCGTCTCCACCCCTTCTTGCTCTCACCACCCTCGAACTCTCTCACCCTCTTCTCACTTCTTCACCAACCTCTCTCTCTCTCTCTCTCTCTCTCTCTCCTCTCTCTCTCTCTCTTACCCCTTCTCAGTCTCACCCCTTCTTGCTCTCACCACCCTCGAACTCTTTCACCTCTTCTTACTTCTTCACCACCCCCCCCCTCTCTCTCTCTCTCTCTCTCTCTCTCTCTCTCTCCATAATAAATGATAAAAGATAGCGTCGAGTTTATGTCGCCCAC
>NC_090766.1:16549021-16561521 GCF_036898095.1 Palaemon carinicauda | reverse complement strand
GCTGGCAGGGAGAGAGAGCTTTTCTTACTCAATGAATGAGAGAGAGAGAGAGAGAGAGAGAGAGAGAGAGAAAGCTTTTCTTACCCGGTGATTTATAGAAGAGAAAGGGAGATAGAGCTTTTCTTACTCAGTGATTTAAAGGAGAGAGAGAGAGAGAGAGAGAGAGAGAGAGAGAGAGCTTTTCTTACCCGGTGATTTATAGAAGAGAAAGAGAGAGCTTTTCTTACCCAGTGATTTAAAAGAGAGAGAGAGAGAGAGAGAGAGAGAGAGAGAGAGAGAGAGAGAGAGATAATTTTACAGCCTGACAAGAAAAAGTATCAGCGATAACAGCTTATGGGAAAATAATTTTCTCATGAAAAAAAGTGAAATGAAATGATACAATAATAATAATAATAATAATAATAATAATAATAATAATAACAACAACAACTACAAAAACATAAAAATAATAATAATACTCATGACAATAACCATTAATCACAATAATAATAATAATAATAATAATAATAATAATAATAATAATAATTACCATTATTATTACTATTACTATTATTATTATTATTATTATTATTATTATGAATCAATATATATTTGCTAAAATTATTCTAAAACATAATTGAATCACCACGAGAAATTCCTTCATTACTTCGGGGATCCCTCCCACCCTCTAGAAATCGTGACCTCTACCTATTTCAGCTTTAACCACTGACATTCCATGGCCTATTTCCAGGTCATTCCATGTTAATTCTTTTAATCGTCACTGATAAGATAATTGAGTTCGATGATCGACCAGTCGATGGTCCCCTACAGTTTTGCAAACATATGGGAGTGAATATATCGAATATACATTTTCATGTATTTGAATTACTTTAAAAAGTCAAAGATAAAAACCCGTTAATAATGTGTGAATTTGAATAGATTAACGGTTGATCTATTCAAAATTCCACACAATATTCAATGTACAATGACGAAATTAATAATTCCGCAAATATTTGAGTTTTGATTAATTTCATCACAGTACATTGAATACTGAGTGGAATTTTGAATATGTCAACCGTTAATCTATTTAAAATTCAACACAATATTCAATGTATAATGACGAAATTAATTACTCCTCTAAATATTTTTGAAAACACAGCATATAAAACGCATACGTTAATCTAATCTAAAACAGATAACATAAAATACCTAGTTTGCTCAGCAACTGGTACAGTTTTAAGCACCGTAAAAATAGAACCACAGAAATAAACGTTGACGATTTCCAGAGTTTTATTCAGCATCATGAACGTCTAGTTTTGAAACAGTTTCAATATACTACCACTCATCTCCCTTGAATGAATAATCAAGCATTAAAATTCACTCTCACACTTTTCCTTAATTTTGAAAAGAAAGTGGTGGCCTATTGGAAACGTCCCTGCCTGGGCGACAGCAGGGCTGTGGTTTAGAGTCTGAGTCACGCTCAAACTCGATAGTTTCTTTCAGTGTCCTACAACCTCACCCTCCTTGTGAGCCTAAGGACGGGGGGGCTTGGAGGGAGCTTATACGCCTTCCTACTGAGTCATCAGCAGCCATTACCTGGCCCTCCCTGGTCCTAGCTTGGGTGGAGAGGGGGGGGGGCCATGGGCGCTGGTCATATGTATATATGGTCAGTCTCTAGTGGCATTGTCCTACTAAGGTAATGCTACTCTCCCTTTGCCTCTGTCGTTCTTTAAAAGAAAATATTTTTCTGGTCTTTAAATCTTTTAAAAAAAAATTCTGGTCTTTAAATCTTAAAATAAAAATCTGGTCTTTAAATCTTTAAACAAAATTTTTTTCTGGTCTTTAAATCTTCAAAATGAATTTAAATTTGTCTAAAAGGAATTTTATTTGTCTAAGTCCAAGCGAAAAGAAATCTCAATTAAAAGAAAATGTTCAAAGGAGTCAAGAAACCAGGCGCAAAAAAAAAAAAAAAAAAAATCCAAAGCTTAAAGATTAGAAAGACAGATGCCTTCAAAGCTGCATCTTTTGATGTATACTAATCCAGATCTCTTCGGACAAAACGAAAACGATTTACATGAACCAGCCAAGGCTCACCAACACGAATATTCGGGTGCAAATCCAGACAACGTTTCCTCCTTCATAAATATTAAAAGGAAACGATACAAAAATGGATCTTCGTTCGCGTGGCTGACATGCATTCGTATGAAGGCCCAAAACTTCATTTCCATGCGAGAGTAAATAAGATATATAACAGCAGTTGTTGCGGGATCTGGATACCAAATTCGAGTGCTTTACCCACCAAAGGTTCATCGCCACAAGGCGAATACCGTGGACTGGGAAACCTTTGGCATGGAAACATCAAATATATGTTATTCATTTCAGTAAATCGGAAGTAAATTCAACATAACAATGCAATCTAAATATACAGCGGAGGGAATGAATAGTTAATAGTTAATGTTGTGGCTAAATAAATTGTTGTCAAACATACAAAAACGATGAGAGGTGCCTCCTGAAATAAAGGAGAATAAACAGAAGATACTAGGCTTCATATATATATATATATATATATATATATATATATATATATATATATATATTATATATATATATATATATACCGTTACTATTGGCACTAAATATTGTTCCGTTATAAATCTGTATTGAGGTTTTACGCTTTGTTAAAGAATCACATTATCAAATAAGAAATGTACACAATATTACAGTCTTTAGGAACATATTTGTCTATTCCTTCAATGATTCAGTTCCAGGCAGTATCTTTCTTACAATACTTTAAAAAAAAAAAAAAATAATTAATTTCATGACAAAGTTAATGTAGATAAACGCAATAGTAAAGCCATACTAAATCTATCCATGACTACAAATGTATGAATACCTTTGCTTGCCTCGTCATCAAATTTCATTATGTCTGTTAGTGGGGGAGAGGTAATATACAGGCTTGCCTTGTGCTCAAGTTAACTGTACCTATTAGTGGGGAAAGGTAATTTACAGGCTTGCCTTGTACTCAATTTAACTGTAGCTATTAGTGGAGAAAGGTAATTTACAGGCTTGCATCGTACTCAACTTAAGTAGTTAATAGTGAGAAGTAATTTACAGGCTGGCCTCGTACTCAATTTAAATGTACCAATTAGTGGAGAGGTAATTTACAAGCTTGCCTCGTACTCAATTTATCTGTACCTATTAGTAGAGAGATGTAATTTACAGGCTTACCTCGTACTCAACTTAAAGTACTTAATAGTGAGAAGAAATTTACAGGCTGGTCTCGTACTCAATTTAAATATAATAATTAGTGGAGAGGTAATTTACAGGCTTGCCTCGTACTCAATTTAACTCTAGCTATTACTAGGGAAAGGTAATTTACAGGCTTGCCTCGTACTCAATGTACTTAATAGTGAAAAGTTACTTACAGGCTGGCCTCGTACCCAATTTAACTGTACCTATTAGTGAGGAGAGGTAATTTACAAGCTTGCCTCGTACCCAATTTAAATGTACCTATTAGTGGGGAGAGGTAATTTACAGGCTTGCCTCGTACCCAATTTAACTGTACCTATTAAATTATATGTATATATTCGGGAAGAAAGGTAATTTACAGGCTTGTCCCGTACCCAATTTAACTGTACCTATTAAATCTAAATATACCTATTAGTGAGGAAAGGTAATTTACAGGCTTGCCACGTATCCAATTTAACTTTACCTACTAGTAAGGAGTGGCCATCTACAGGTTTGCCTCCTATTTAATTTAATTGTACCTATTAGTGTAGAGAGGTTATTTACAGGCTGGCCTCGTACCCAATTTAACTGTACCTATTAGTGAAGAGGTAATTTACAAGTACTGATATAAAGATTTAAGCAAACATTTCGAATAGACCAGTGTAGGGGGGGGGGAAGGGGCATATTCCGAACATTCTCGTGGGTAGACTTTCAAATGGGCTTAATTGCCTTGGGACTGACCAAAGGCATCTGCAGGCATTTTCCTTTAAGGGGTAAATGAAAGTTACAAGGCTCAACGATTCAGTAATTGGACTCAGAGAGAGAGAGAGAGAGAGAGAGAGAGAGAGAGAGAGAGAGAGAGAGGAGAGAGAGAGAGAGAGAGAGACAGATATTCTAACTTAATTGATTCCTGTATTTTATCAAATCGGTAAATGGGTCGCAACAATAACAATGAAAGATGATGAGGATAATAATAATAATAATAATAATAATAATAATAATAATAATAATAATGATAACAATAATAAACCTTCTTTTCAAACAGTTAAAAGCCATTGAATTTATACAAAGTACATTTCGGAAAGGTGTTCTTCACCATATGAATTTCGAATATGTAATATTTTATTAGTGTCATTTAAATGTGTAACCCTTGTAGATCTATTTAGCAGTATCCATTATAGAATTCATCTGGGCAACCTTCCCAATTAAAGAAAATCTATGTCACGATAGATTCTTGAAAATTATTCGGGTACATTCCAGTTACATAAATGATTAATAGCTAAATCTTTAATAAGAATATTATTACAGAGAAAGCATAAAATGGTGACCATGCCCTAAGTTTCCTTACGAAAAATATCAACATATTTTGTATATATATATATATATATATATATATATATATATATATATATATATATGTATATACAGTATATATATTATATATATATATATTTATATATATATATATATATATATATATATATATATATATGTGTGTGTGTGTGTGTGTGTGTGTGTGTGTTTGTAAATGGTTCCTCCAAATTTCATTTTCCTAGGTTGAATAATTGTTTTATTTCAACTTTCTTCAGATTTTGATCCTTTTTCTCTACAAGGATGAATTATACATACATACATACATATATATATATATATATATATATATATATATATATATATATATATATATATATATATATATATATAGACACAGACTTGTTATCCAGAAGTACGGACACTAGCATCTCTTCAGCGAGATAACTGGGTACGATTCCCAAGAGGCATAACGATTCAGACGTGGTCTATTAAAGCCTATATTTCCGCATGAGTTTAGCAGAGAATTAGGTGGTTGGTATCTTTTTTTAACTGTGATGAATAGTAGCAATCAATCTCAACTAAAAAATTCTGTCACCTCTTTAAGAGGAGGAAGACTATTGTAATTATACGAATATGCAAAACAAAAAGAGAACTACTTATATCTGCCAGTACACACACAAAGTTTCTTTAACAGAAAAAAGTGAATACACGTTACTAGAAAAGACCATTACAATTATATAAATATGCAAAACAAAAAGAGAACTATTTTTATCTGCCACTACATACAAGTAATATATTCAACTGAAAAAAATAGTGAACACACATTACTATAAATGACCATCACAATTATATGAGTATGCAAAACATAAAGAGAACTTTTTTAGTATCTGCCACTACATACAAACAATATCCTTAACAGATAAAAAGAGTGAATACGCATTACTAATTATAGACACAAAACAAAAAGATGCTGCGCTATAGTCACACTACAATGTCCTTAAGAATTTGGTTCGAAAACATCAATGGGCGCCGATAAAAACTTTCTTATCTTATCGGGTTCCTCCCTTTCTCACATTTCTTCGTTGTGTGATCCGTCGATCTTTCGCATGAATTCCATGTTTATTACAGATATGATTTTTTTTCTTTTTTTTTTCTTTTTGCCTTTTACTTGTGGAAGTATACATATGTGGTACACATTGTACCAACCGTGTTTCACACAATTGTACATAATTCCTTTTGTATATATTATGCTTGTATCTTCGCTCTTCCCTCGCATTAAAACGAACATGATAATTCATGTCTGCTTTTCTCCTCTGTAACATTGTCAATATTTGAACATGAAAATTCTTGTTGCTTTGAGATTTTGTATATAAAGGAGAGTGTTCTTTAATAAACAACTCAGTCGATTGCATCCTGCCTTTGAGTCATAACCTCTCTCTCGGCACCGTCACAACATATATCACTGAACATATTTAACCCCTAAATCGTATTTCTAATTTCCTCATCAGTTGTTACCAGTCCACTGCATAACAAAGGCCTCAGACAGACATGTCCTTCCACTCCCGTCTGGTTTATGGTCTTTCTATGCCAGCCCACACCCGCAAAATTTCTTAGTCAGTCAATTCATCGTCTTATTTTCCTTCCTCTTCTTCTTTTGCAGTCTCTAGGGATCCATACTGTAATTCTCAATGTCCAGTTTCTGATTTATAAGTGCTTAATTAATTGTGGAGAAATGTATGTAAAAAAGTAATCCTTAATCAGAACTCTATACAGCGTGGGTTCATGTACACAAACATGCCGAGTCATCAGTAGCCAGTGCCTGGCCCTCTCTGGTCGTAGCTTGGGAGGAGAAGGGGCTAGGGGACTAATCATATGATCACTCTCTCGGGCATTGTCATGGACCATGCCTCTGCCATACACGAGTGACTTTTAAACCGTTATGAATTGCTCGCAGTTTGATTTAGAAGCAAAGTCAACTAATCTTAAGCCATGGCGATCAATAAGAGAAACAGAATTTAATCACACCCTATAACGTGCATTGGAATCTTAGCCATGGTGATAAGACAAGTCTGGATTCCGATATATGGAACAAATAACATTTGTTATGGATGCCACCTGAATCTCATGACATCCTCATTCATAGCCAGATTCATGACCATCAAGGTATTTTGCCCTAATATACAACTTGTTCCATAAAATCAACTCTACTAAATCAGTGATGGTTTACAATCATCAGAAAAGCTTTATTTCCTACTGAATAATTAAAATATATTCATTAGAATACTTTATATCGTATTGTATAAGAGGCCATTCAAGAATACTTTCATTCTTCTTGATTTCTATTTTTATTATTATTATTATTATTATTATTATTACTATTATTATTATTATTATTATTATTATTATTATTACTTGCTAAGCTACAACTCTAGTTGGGAAAGCAGGATGCTATAAACCCAGGGGGCCCAACAGGGAAAATAGCCCAGTGAGGAAAGGAAGAAAGGAAAATAAAATATTTTTAAGAACAGTAACAACATTAAAATAAATATTGCCTATATAAACTATAAAGACTTTAACAAAACAAGAGGAAGAGAAATTAGATAGAGTAGTGTGCCCGAGTGTACCCTCAAGCAAGAAAATTCTAACCCAAGGCAGTGGAAGACCAGGGTACAGAGGCTATGGCACTACCCAAGACTAGAGAACAATGGTTTGATTTTGGATTGTCCTTCTCCTAGAAGAGCTGCTTACCATAGCTTTAGAGTCTCATCCACCCTTACCAAAAGGAAAGTAGCCACAGAACAATTACAGTGCAGTAGTTAACCCCTCGAGTGAAGAAGAATTGTTTAGTAATTCAGTGTTGTTAGGTGTATGAAGACAGAGGAGAATATGTAAAGAATAAGCCAGACTATTCGGTGTATGTGTAGGCAAGGGGAAAGTGAACCGTAACCAGAAAGAAGGATCCAATGTAGTACTGTCTGGCCAGTCAAAGAACCCCATAACCCTCTAGGAGAGAGTGATAGTATTTCAACGGGTGGCTGGTGCCCTGGCCAATCTAGTACTATGATGTGATCAAACCCTATTCAATGAACTATTCTCACTAATCATTAACATAAATTGCATTTTATTCTTCGCCATAAATAATACCAAATAATTAAAGAATCCCCATAAAAGTCAGCTTATCATCCGCCCAGACGAACATAAATTGCAGAAATCCTGAAATGAAAAAAATAATTAAACTAATTAAGATTTTTCTTCTAATGCTAAGACTTTGCTTCATTAGGTGCATAATATTTGGCATGGCGACGCCGAAGTTGAAAGATTTAGTTAAAAGTTTTATGTCTCGGAATTCCGAAGAAAAGGTGACATTTGCTATTCCTAAACTTGTGACTAATCAAGCTATGCAAACTACAAACTCGATGAAAGGAAACTGCTTAAACCCGAGTCTCTTCGGGCAAAACATAAATCTCTAGATATGCAAGAAAGGTGAATCCAATAGCATGGATATTTCAGTCATGATTTTGATGCAACTCAAATTTTGAACCAATATTATTATTATTATTACTACTAGCAAAGCTATAACACGGGTTGGAAAAGCAAGATGCTATAAGCCTTAGGACTCCAACAGGGAAAATAAATAAATAAACGGTATGAGAAGTAACAAGACATTAAATTAAAATATTTTAAAAATAGTAACAACATTAAAACATATATTTCATGTATAAACTATTAAAAGACTTATGTCAACCTGTTCAACATAAAAACATTTGCTGCAAGTTTGAACATTTGAAGATAACATCCAACATTAACATTTTCTATCTAAATACCTTCGTGGAATTATGGCAATATTATTATTATTACTAACTAAACCATAACACTAATTGGAAAAGCAAGATGCTATAAGCCCAAGGGCTCCAACAGGGAAAAAAACACCAATGAGGAAAGCATATAAGGAAATAAATAAACGATATGAGAAGTAATGGAAAATTAAAATAAAATATTTTAAAAACAGTAGCAACAATAAAACAGATATTTCATATATAAACTATAAAAAGACTTATGTCAGCCTGTTCAACATTTGCTGCAAGTTTGAACTTTTGAAGTAAACATCCAACATTAACATTTTCTATCTAAATACCTTCGTGGAATTATGGAAATATTATTATTATTACTAACTAAGGTATAACCCTATTTGGAAAAGCAAGATGCTTTAAGGCGAACGACTCCAACAGGGAAAAATAACCCAATGCGGAAAGGAAATATGGAAATAAATAAACGATATGAGAAGTAATGAAAAATTAAAATAAAATATTTTCCCAACAGTAACAACATTAAAACGGATATTTCATACATTAACTACAAAAAGACTCATGTCAGCCTGAATTTTTGAAGTTAACATCCAACATTAACATTTTGTATCTAAACACCTTCGTGGAATTATGGCAATATTATTATTAATAACTAAGGTATAACCCTATTTGGAAAAGCAAGATACTAAAAGCCGAAGGGCTCCAGCAGGGAAAAAAAGCCCAACGAGGAAAGGAAATAAGGAAATAAACAAACAGTATGAGAGATAATGAAAAATTAAAATAAAATATTTTAAAAACAGTAGCAACAATAAAACAGATATTTCATACATAAACTATAAAAAGACTTATGTCAGCCTGTTCAACATAAAAACACTTGCTGCAAGTTTGAACTTTTGAAGATAACATCCAACATATTTTCTATCTAAATACTTTCGTGGAATTATGGCAGATTGGTGTGAAAATACATAAAAAATTTATCATATTGTTCTATCATTTGTCAGCGTCTAAACTATATTAAATTAGTTATTAATAATAATAATAATAATAATAAAAATCACGGTGGTATATGATTAATCAGACAGCCGTTCGGTCAGTTACCTGTTCGCGTATGGAAGTTCCAGCTTCCCACACGAGAGAGAGAGAGAGAGAGAGAGAGAGAGAGAGAGAGAGAGAGAGAGAGAGAGAGAGAGAGAGAGAACGCCCTATATCTCATTATTACATGAAGAGCAGATATAGCACTCAGGGACCCGCTGAGAATAGTATAATCTTTAATTTTGTTTCAAATAAAATACTAGTTTCACTGAATGGACGAAATATGCTGAGGAAACTCATGAAAAAATAGTCATATTTATGTATTTGCTAAACTATTTCATAGCTGCACAAAACGTCGCTGTCATTATATACTTACTGCAGTTTCTTTCAATATAACTGGAACTGACATAATAGGGCTAAAGCAGTGGTATATAATTATGTAAAATGGGCAATAAAAACTGATAACATTTCAGGAATGTATCATATTATTGAAATTACAAATATACATTAAACATAGCCCAAGGAAATATTTAATATCAATAAAACCTGTGGTAGCCTATTGATTACGTCCTTGTCTCACGATCTGTTGGACAGGGGTTCGAGACCTCATCTTTGTCACAGCTAGGGGGGGGGGGGGTTGTTATTTGGGTAGCTAGTAGGTCTACCTGCTGAGTCATAATCATCCACTGCCTGGTTATCTATGGTCATTGCTTAATGTGGTTTGGGCGCTGTTCATATGTATTTATGGCTAGTTTCTAAGGCACTGTCACTGTCCCTTGCCTCTTCCATTCTTGAACGACCTTTAAATACATCCAAAAGACCGCTTCATTGCGTATATCTAATTTGTAAAACTTATACAAGCTTGAATTCTGTATAATACTACAAGGAAATTTTGTATCATGCTTTAGAACAAATACTGCAAAATATTAGTTATAAAATGAATATTTTCTCGTGGTACAAACGTTACCAGGGTATCTTAAGCAATGCCCTTCCAATATGAATATAAATTAGATATAATCTGCATTTTTTTTTTTTTTTTTTTTTGACATTTCTTTCCTATTACTGCGACGTTGACCCTGTACTGTATAAGTGGGCCCGGTTCATGTTCACGTCACAACAACCTTTGAATAAAATATGAAACAGAAATTCTTCCATATGTAAGTCCCTAACCTACAGTAAATTTTTTGCAATTGTTTGTTTATCTATATATTTATCTATTTATCTATTTATCTATTTTTGCCACTGATAATAATAACGACAAAAGGATCTTCGATGTTCATAATAAAAGTACCAATTTTCCACCAATTAAAAAAAATAATCGTCTATTTTCGTTCTTCAATCAACGGCATTCAACATGTGTAGATTTTATTTCAAAATTAATTTTTATTGAATTTTTTTTTTCGTTCAGAATTCTCTCCCGCTTCTGCTTTCTTCCTTTAATCTATTCCCTTTCCTGTGACTTTTGGAGTGTACGTAAACCTTATTCAGAACTAAAAAAAATGGCACTCCATCAACAGATGTATGAGAGAGAGAGAGAGAGAGAGAGAGAGAGAGAGAGAGAGAGAGAGAGAGAGAGAGAGAGAGAGAGAGAGAGAGAGAGAGAGAGAGAGAGAATCACCTTTGGAGAGGTAGAATTATTGTTTAAAATATTAATAACATACTAGATGTTACTTCTCTCTTCCTATAACACCTCTGTATCTGCGTCATGAAATAAGACAATTCGGATATCTCAAATTATTTCCACTTTTCTCATAACTCACCCGATAAACGGTGCCTCTGAAATTCCCATTAGCTAATGGTCACCTACAGAGAAAGGAGAGAGAGAGAGAGAGAGAGAGAGAGAGAGAGAGAGAGAGAGAGAGAGAGAGAGAGAAAGAGTTTTATGTTTTAAGCTATTGAAATTAGAATTAAGCCCTAATAATAATTATAATGGAATTACTTGAGGTAATCGCAGATTATGCAACTGTCCACCAAAGCCTGTTTCTTTCCATGTCGAGTCTTAGGATATGATCGGTCTAAAAAAAAAAAAAAAAAAAAAAAAAAAAAAAAAAAAAAAAAAAAATTACAAATCGTAATTTTGCAAAGAAAATGACATTGCTAGGAAAGCATCCCCCCCCCCCACCGCTAAGAAAAGATTTCTACACTTCTAGGGTGGTATAAACTAGAATTAAATTTGGTAGCTAAAATAATACAATTTTCAGAGTAAAATAGAATAGTTAATTTAAAAAACAAAAATGATTTTGGATCAATTCTATAAAACACAATATAGAAAATTACAATACTGGAAAGCAAAGAAAACATTTTACTTCTGCAGTTAAGGGTATATAAAGTAAAATAAAATTTGGTAGCTAAAATAATAAAATTTTCAGATTAAAATAGATCAGTTAATATAAAAAAATTAGAATCATTACTATAAAATTACAATACTGGAAAGGAAAGAAAAAAATTATACTTCCGCAGTTAGGGTTATATATAATAAAATTAAATTTGGTAGGTAAAATAATAAAATTTTTAGATTAATATAGATCAGTTAATATTAAAAAAATTAGAATCATTACTATAAAATCACAATACTGGAAAGCAAAGAAAAAATTATACTTCTGGCATTAGGGTTATATAAAGTTAAATTAAATTTGGTAAGTAAAATAATAAAATTTCAGAGTAAAATACAGTAAAGTGCCCAAACACTTCAGGAGCTTAAACACTGGTCTTTAATCCTTTGGAAACTCCGAAGAAGGAAAAAAGACGGCGAAAACATTGGTTGATTCTATGGGAACCGTCAGACTAAAGGGATTTAGTTACCTTTTCTTGCTATTGCTCTGACACTCACTTGTTTTTCCCTAAGCTTAAGACTAAACAATATTCGGTGCTATTATAGTATGCTATCTACCGTCGAATTTCTACTATAGTATGGTATCTACCACAAAGTATGTTTATCTACCGTCAATGTTAATCCTGTTTGATGAGTATTATCAAACAGATTACTTACCATCAGTCTGTTATCCTCATTGGACTTTAATGATAGTTTAATAATATTTATTGCCAGGACAACATAGGTGCATAATTATAAGCAGTTTGTAGGTTAGGTTAGGTTATCAAGTCGGTAGTGATCCTCCTTATTAGAGGCGTATTAGCAAGTAG
>NC_090766.1:16529021-16544021 GCF_036898095.1 Palaemon carinicauda | reverse complement strand
ATCTATCCTCCTATCACCCAGATCTTTCTTCACTCCATCCATCCACCCAAACCTTGGCCTTCCTCTTGTACTTCTCCCATCAACTCTTGCATTCATCACCTTCTTTAGCAGACAGCCATTTTCCATTCTCTCAACATGGCCAAACCACCTCAACACATTCATATCCACTCTAGCAGCTAACTCATTTCTTACACCCGTTCTCACCCTCACCACTTCGTTCCTAACCCTATCTACTCGAAATACACCAGCCATACTCCTTAAACACTTCATCTCAAACACATTCAATTTCTGTCTCTCCATCACTTTCATTCCCCACAACTCCGATCCATACATCACAGTTGGTACAATCACTTTCTCATATAGAACTCTCTTTACATTCATGCCCAACCCTCTATTTTTTACTACTCCCTTAACTGCCCCCAACACTTTGCAACCTTCATTGACTCTCTGACGTACATCTGCTTCCACTCCACCATTTGCTGCAACAACAGACCCCAAGTACTTAAACTGATCCACCTCCTCAAGTAACTCTCCATTTAACATGACATTCAACCTTGCACCACCTTCCCTTCTCGTACATCTCATAACCTTACTCTTACCCACATTAACTCTCAACTTCCTTCTCTCACACACCCTTCCAAATTCTGTCACTAGTCGGTCAAGCTTCTCTTCTGTGTCTGCTACCAGTACAGTATCATCCGCAAACAACAACTGATTTACCTCCCATTCATGATCATTCTCGCCTACCAGTTTTAATCCTCGTCCAAGCACTCGAGCATTCACCTCTCTCACCACTCCATCAACATACAAGTTAAACAACCACGGCGACATCACACATCCCTGTCTCAGCCCCACTCTCACCGGAAACCAATCGCTCACTTCATTTCCTATTCTAACACATGCTTTACTACCTTTGTAGAAACTTTTTACTGCTTGCAACAACCTTCCACCAACTCCATATAACCTCATCACATTCCACATTGCTTCCCTATCAACTCTATCATATGCTTTCTCCAGATCCATAAACGCAACATACACCTCCTTACCTTTTGCTAAATATTTCTCGCATATCTGCCTAACTGTAAAAATCTGATTCATACAACCCCTACCTCTTCTAAAACCACCCTGTACTTCCAAGATTGCATTCTCTGTTCTATCCTTGATCCTATTAATCAGTACTCTACCATACACTTTTCCAACTACACTCAACAAACTAATACCTCTTGAATTACAACACTCATGCACATCTCCCTTACCCTTATATAGTGGTACAATACATGCACAGACCCAATCTACTGGTACCATTGACAACACAAAACACACATTAAACGATCTCACCAACCATTCAAGTACAGTCACACCCCCTTCCTTCAACATCTCGGCTTTCACACCATCCATACCAGATGCTTTTCCTACTCTCGTTTCATCTAGTGCTCTCCTCATTTCCTCTATTGTAATCTCTCTCTCATTCTCATCTCCCATCACTGGCACCTCAACACCTGGAACAGCAATTATATCTGCCTCCCTATCATCCTCAACATTCAGCAAACTTTCAAAATATTCCGCCCACCTTTTCCTTGCCTCCTCTCCTTTTAACAACCTTCCATTATAAGTGTGTGTATATATATATATATATATATATATATATATATATATATATATATATATATATATATATATATATATATAATAGAATTTACTGATTTGTAATTTGAATGGTGCTAAGGTTGTACAGTGTGAGAGCCATTAAAGGTTTTTTTTTTTTTTTTTTTTTTTTTTTTTTTTTTTTTTTTTGGGAGATAGTTGTTAGAATAGTCAGAAGGTCTGGGGCGAAACTAGGTCTAAGACCTTAGTATTGTATTTATTATTATTATTACCAACTAAGCTACAACCTTAATCGGAGAAGCAGTTTGTTATTACTGGCCTCTAAAGTAAAACGTTATGCTTTATGTAAAGCTTAGATTTAACAGCGGGAGTGAATTTATATTTATATATGAAATGTAGATACTTTATCTTTGTGAGAAACTTTTATCATCTTTCATCCCTACAAGTACATTATTTGGACAAAGCTTTTAGTAAGTTTTAATGTCACATAAAATTTTATCAATTACTTGCTCATGTGTACACCCATTCTTCCTTATAATTATTCAAAAACTCAAATCAAATGCTATTTTCTTGCTTACCTCTATTTTCTTAACTAAAATTTCGTACTTTTCTGCTTCTCCCCTACCATATAAACGCTTTAAAATGTTCACGTCATTAACAGAAGGCTTAAATACATTATAAAATATACTCTTCGCATGCTTTCCCTGTCTTTGTATAAGAAATAAGAAAAGGGAAAGACGTATGACGTTGTAATTATAGTAATCAGGAGAGGAGGGTGCTGTGACTAATATCTGCCAATGAAGCATTATTGTTCGGATAGTTTCGAGAAATTTTAGAAGTGAAATGTATTTAAAGCATTAGTTAGAGGAGGAATGTGAAAGTAAATATAGGTAAAGTCTATTAGGGTACACTTTGGCATACCATTCAATCTTATTTCTCCTCCTCTTGTTTCGTTAAAGTTTTTATAGTTTATATAGGAAATATTCATTTTAATATTACTGTTCTTAAAATATTTAATTTTAACTTGTTTCCTATCCTCACTGGGCTATTTTCCCTGTTCGAATGAATGAATGAATGATTTAAAGTTTTCAGGCATCCTGACATCTAAGGTCATTGACGCCGGTAACATTTAATTTATGTATACAAAAATAAAAAATGAAATAAAATAAAAAATTAAAGAGTATTCAATTAAAATCATAAAAATTGAATGTCATAAAAGTTAAATATTTTTCAGAAGACCTGCTTCTGAAAGAAATCTAAAAATGCCACTTTCATGGTAGGACACATCATTTCCAAGAATCTTGGCAAGGATGAACCTGCCACCCTCACCGCGAGCCTCAAACAAATATCTATTCCGCAAGTTGTTATAATTGGGGCATTCGGTCAACAAATGCCTTACTGTTAGAGGTACTAAACAGTTGTCACAATACGGTTGGTGTTGGCCCTTCAGCAGAAACTCATGTGTCAACCGAGTGTGACCAATACGGAGCAGACAAAGAGACGTCTCCCATTTTCGGGGCATCATATTATACCTCCAAGGAGATATGTCATTTGTTACTTCCCTCATTTTATTGCCATCTTGACTATCCCATTGCTGTTGCCATTTATTGCAAACCAATTCCCTGTTCGAGCCCATGGGCATATAGCATCCTGCTTTTCTAAATAGGGTTGTAGCTTAGCAATTAATACTACTACTACTACTACTACTACTACTACTACTACTACTACTACTACTACTACTACTACTACTGCTACTACTACTACTACTACTACTATATAATAATAATAATAATAGTAATAATAATAATAATAATAGAAATCAAGATGAAGCACTGATCATATTCATTGGAAGAATAAAAGCATTTTATACTTATGGGTTCTTAGATGCTTTTATATTTCAATAAATCTTCGTTTGTATGAATGTACTGCCTTATATAAGGATAATAATTTCTTTTTTAATGGAATCCTGATGAAAGCCATTAGCTATTGGAGTAAATGGCTATCAATAATAAACACCGTCTTTTCCCTCAAAACAATAGCCCCGAAAAGCTGCAGAAAGCAAGAAATTGTTGTTTTAAAATAATCTATTACACATGTGCTTTAGCATTTAACGAATATATATATATATATATATATATATATATATATATATATATATATATATATATATATATATATACACTGTATATATACAGTATATATATATATATATATATATATATATATATATATTTGTATAAATATACATATATATACATATCTATACATACATACATATATATATATATATATATATATATATATATATATATATATAAATCAAAGTCTAGAAGTTAAAATACTGATATTTGAGACCAAAAAATATCCATAATAGTATTGCGTAAATAATATCATAAACGTCTTTGAATCATAAAAAATAAAACTTGCTAAATTGAGATATCAAAATATCCCATTACAAATATACAAACATGCTGACAGACACAAAACTAAACAAAAACACGCGCACGCATGCACACACACTCATACACACACACACACGCGCGCGCAAAAAAAAAAAAAAAAAAAAAAGTTATTCCAAGACAATTACCCTAATCAGGTACCTTAAGTATTATTCTGCAGAATATCTGGGGCAGAAAAAAAAAATAAAATAAAAAAGAAATAAAAAAGTTATTCAAAGGCAATTAGCCTAATCAGATACCTTAAGAATTATTCTGCAGAATATCTGGAAAAAAAAAAAAAAAAAAAAAAAAAAAAAAAAAAAAAAAAAAAAAAAAAACCTCAAGGCTCACGAAGAAACTTTCAAATATTAATTGCTAATGTGGTCTTGAGGCAGATCCCATGAATTCCATCAACACTGACCCAGAAAGAACAAATGAAAATTTATGAATTAGAACATTTCCATAAATTTTCGAGCCGCCTCTTTTTCTTAGCCGGGGGGGGGGGGCCGCCCGCTGTGGGTGGGGGGGGGGGCGCCCGCTGGGGGTGGGGGAGGGGGCCGCCCGCTGTGGGTGGGGGGGGGCGCCCGCTGGGGGTGGGGGGGGGGCACCCGCGGCTGGGGTTGGGGGGATGTGGCCGACCGGGACGAACCTCGCAAGGAAAACTATTTTATCTCTTTGAGAAATTCTCTCAAAATTTTACCCACATTATTTTCTCTCGTAACTGAAAACAACGGCTGCGGAAATTCTACTTTATTGCAACAAGATAATCTAAAGGTCTAAATATGTGTCATGTGTATATGAGAATTTAATGTTGAATTTACAGCAGTGGTATTTATGAGAGAAAGTGATTGTATTAATATATCCAACTGTGTATATATAACGGTCTCTTTTACGCACATGCAAACACACACGCACACACACTAATGCACACACACACATATATATATATACATATATATCTACACACATATACATACATACATATATATATATATATATATATATATATATATATATATATATATATATATATATGACCGGGTGCGTGTGATTTTTTAAATATCCTACCATAAGGTATTATAAAAGGGCTTAAAAGTTACTAATTCGAGTATAGACATTGTTTAACTTTTCTGATTGAGCATATGTACACATAAAAACATACACACAAAAATATATACAAATCTGCATTTAATATACACACAAATATACATATATATATATATATATATATATATATATGTATGTATACATATATACACAGTGTATATAATTATATATATATATGTATATAGATATATATATATATGTATGTATACATATATACACAGTGTATATATATATATATATATATATATACACTGTGTATATATATATACACAGTATATATATACACTATATATATATATATATATATATATATATATATATATATATATATATATATATATATATATATATATCAGCTGTTATACATATGTAGACAGCTTACCGGTTGATCTATATCTGAATAAATGAAATTGTGACGAATGTTCTGTCGCACGAAAAAGAATAAGTTGTCAACCTGTATCTTATTCAAAATTCAAACGGTTTGATTTCGCTCGCTGTTTCTCTCTTTCCACCCTAAAGTGATAAACAATTTTAGAACATTATTATTATTATTATTATTATTATTATTATTATTATTATTATTATTATTATGCCACCCATTACAAAAGTAGAATGCCCGTTATAGAAATTAGACAAGTTAAGCAAATAATGTACTATAAAATTGAAATTACAAAGAAACCCAAAATAAGGTACATTGTTAAAAATTTGCAGTATAAAGCGCTGAAAATCCTGGAATAAATATTGTCAGGCTTTTATCGATTTGAAAACGGATATACTGAAGTAAAGGAATGATATCAAGACCAAACCCGTAAAATATAATAACAAAGTAGGATAAAATTACGGTTGCCTGTATTCTAGTGAAATACGGCAGAGAACAGTAGATTTTTACGGAAAATGTCCTATTAAAATCACGGTTTTTCTAACAGCGTACATAATAGAGGAAAGAAAATTAAATAAATAAAAATACGGTATTTTACAAAGATCATCTTAACCTGCTGAAACAAATAAGCATTTATGAACAAGATAAGGAAGATTATAAAGAACTTTGGTCACAGCAGCCACGAAACTTTTAGAATACTGTTTGGTACTGAGCTTCTAAAAAGGAAATTTCAGGTTAGCAATATTTACTGATTATTCAATATTACGCAGCTCCTCAATGGACGGTCGTTCCCTCTTCAACGTGGAGGACATTGAGGCAATGGCAGACAGATGAAGGAAGGCGAATACACTTCCTTAGGGCTATGACCTTGGGACCTTACTCCGCAGTTCTGACACCACAGATGCTAATGTGGTATTGAAAAAAAAAAAAAAAAAAAAAAATGTAAGCCTCGGAGACAAGAAATTTAATTAATCTTTAAATTTTGGTTTAACCATTTAAGTTCAGAGTCAGCTGTTTAGACCAAAATAGAGGAACGCATGATCAAAACATGGCAGAAAACATTTCATAGGGATACAGAGGTCTCAATAAATAGACAGGAATGTTTAACTTGAGTATAAACACAATAACTCTTGATTTAGTTCATTTAATTGAATAAACACTTAATGAAAAGGTGGAGGGGAGGAGTTCCAATGACATAGAAATAATAATATTATTATTATTATTATTATTATTATTATTATTATTATTATTATTATTATTATTATTATTACCTGCTAAGCTACAACCCTTGTCAGAAAAGCAGGATGCTATAAGCCCAATCCTACTTGGAGTTTTGTTGGGTCAAACTCTAATTTTATAATTTGCAAGATGCCATTACACCTCTGTTCGGAGATTGATGAATGGCAGTTCTATATTCAGGATATGGAGAAAGACATTGCATAATCTAGCCATTGTTTTCTAGTCTTGGGTAGTGTCATACCATGGTCTTTCACTGTATTGGAGAGTCCTCTTGCTTGAGGGTACACCCAGGCACACTACTCCATTCATTCCAAAATCAACCCGTTGTTCTCTAGTCTTGGGTAGTGTCATAGCCTTTGTACCATGGTCTTCCACTGTCTTCGAGAGTCCTCTTGCTTGAGGGTACACCCGGGCACACTATCTTATCTGTTTCGTTATTTCCTTTCCTCATTGGGCTATTTTCTCTGCTGGAGCATTTGAGTTAATAGCACCCTGCTTTTCCAACTAGGGGTTTAGTTTAGCTAGTAATAATAATGATAATGGGATTGATGTAAAAAGTGCGGTATTTTCGTAAAAAGCAACACCATGTATTCACAGGTTAGGTTAAGTTTGAAGTTGGTTAAGGTTAAATTATGTAATAAATGAAGTATCCATTATGATTATATATATAAAAGTATTGGTGATACCATTCATTACACCCCTTTATTCACTATAACGCCAATTAAAAATTAATAATCATCGCAATTTATTAGTTAAAAAATTCAATAATGAATGCATTCGGATACACCTTTAAAATGCACATATGTGGACTCTTCATTCAGAGTTCATGGCTTCTAAATATTACATAAATGACCGTAGAAATTTTTATGAAATTAATGTCAAGTTCTTAATTTTTCCATAAATGGTTTCGCACTTCTATACTTAAATGCAACCGGGATTCAATCTATTCAATTTAATATCGACTGGGTTTCTATAAGCAGGGTTTAAACTTGAGCATGTGGCCATTATCTTAAATCCTGCTGCTTTTTACCTTAGATTACCTTAAAAATTTTCAAATTTCCTTAAATTTAAAGCTAGTAAAAACGAAATTACCTTAAAAACATCATTACCTTAAAATTACTTTGAAACCATGTAAATTACCTCAAACTAAGGTAATAACCTTAAATGTTTAAACTCTGGCCATAAGTTATATTTTTGAGTATGTAATTAGACCCCAAGTAAAGAAGGTTTCTCAAAAACCAGCCATTGAAATCTCTTAAGTCGGTATCAAAGGAGTTGAAAAGAATGTTGAAAATCTTACATCTTAGGATCCAAAGGATAACTCTAAAAAATCAGGCAAGAAACTCCTAAAGTTCCTACAGAAGATTCCTGGCGAGTGTGGGCGACGCTGCTATCATTGTATAAGCGCCCATGGCGGAAGAAAGGGCAAAAGTGATTCAAACCCCCGCCCCTCTCTCTCTCTCTCTCTCTCTCTCTCTCTCTCTCTCTCTCTCTCTCTCTCTCTCTCTTTCTCTCTCTCTCTCTCTCCACCAGTTCCTTTTCTTAATCACTCCTTGCGTAGCCTTGTTGTAATAGGCTCTCTCTCTCTCTCTCTCTCTCTCTCTCTCTCTCTCTCTCTCTCTCTCTCTCTCTCTCTCTCTCTCTCTACGCCAGTTCCTTTTCTTAATCACTCCTTGCTAAGCCTTGTAATTCTCTCTCTCTCTCTCTCTCTCTCTCTCTCTCTCTCTCTCTCTCTCTCTCTCTCTCTCCACCAGTTCCTTTACTTAATCACTCCTTGCGAAGCCTTGTTGTAATAGGATCTCTCTCTCTCTCTCTCTCTCTCTCTCTCTCTCTCTCTCTCTCTCTCTCTCTCTACGCCAGTTCCTTTTCTTAATCACTCCTTGCTAAGCCTTGTAATTCTCTCTCTCTCTCTCTCTCTCTCTCTCTCTCTCTCTCTCTCTCTCTCTCTCTCTCTCTCTCTCTCCACCAGTTCCTTTTCTTAATCACTCCTTGCGTAGCCTTGTTGTAATAGGATCTCTCTCTCTCTCTCTCTCTCTCTCTCTCTCTCTCTCTCTCTCTCTCTCTCTCTCTCTCTCTCCCTAATAGACGCCTGGTAATTTCCTTCCCTTGTTATCTTATATTTTTGCATTACTAACAATTCTTTGTTTTATTATCTCCAAATCAATTCCTCTTTTATGTTAGGTATCCAAACTATAAACCCAGTTACTACTACTGCTACTTCTATAAAATATTGTATTGCTACTTCAATCAATAATAATGATTTTAGTGACCCATACTTAAATTCTATTAAATATCCCAAAGTTATTAATATTTGCAAATTAATGACATTCAAACTACCAAATATTGTGTGAAATCTTGAAAAGATGTAAAGTTTATTTTCCTATTACTATAATATATTGACAATACCAAAATCTGCTCGCTTTTCGTTTTTCAATTACAAAAAAAACGTCTTCAAAGAGTTGCAATTACCTTGTTGATCTAGTTCCTCAACCTTCCTTCAATTAATTATTGATATAATTTCATACATTTTCCAGTTAATTATACTTTCAGCATCGATATAATCTAGTCCTTATCTACTCGTGGCTCACTGTCGAAATGAGAGATCTTGAGGTATGTGCAAAAGTCGAGTTAGATCACAGAAGACTTCCATGTTTTTATAAATACTGTAAAATCTTTCATGTAACAAACTTCTCCCTTTGAAGCATTTTATAACAGATAGCTGCCATAATTGATTGGAAAATAATTACTTTATACGTTGCTGATTCTTGTTACATAGTTTACATTTTTGTAGAGAAAAAAATCAGTGTACTGTATATGCCTTGTCACCCAAGTATTGAATATATAATGAACTTTCTGACTCTAAATTCATAGTCTATAAACCTATCTATTATATATTTCCTTTCACGTCAAATAATCGTCAGTTTCTGAGAGTAACACACTGCACACCACACGTAAGTCAAGGAAATTATGATCCAAACCTAGAGGCCAGTGAGGGAGTTAATTGTTGAACGAGACCACTGACTCACTTGGGACTCCAAGTCAACAGGTATCTTAATGGATTATTGAGAAGACACTCGGAGCATTCACCCAAGCGAGCGTGTCAAAGCTGAAGATAAAAACAGATAAAAAGGAAGAAAACAAAATGAATGAAAAGTCGAAAGCGCAATACAACGAGACTGGGACGCTGGGTCATTTTGTCTTTACCTTCCTCACTGTGCCAGGATTATTTCAAGAGGTACCCTTTGTAAATATAATGTATAAAGAAATGCGTCTCAACTACAAATTAACAAATTAAATTTGTAAGACACTCCTGATGGCCAAAATAATAAAAATGTTCTTTTAATCATTACAATTACCTTCGAGTTTTTTTTTTGCGATGTATAGATTTTAAGAGGTACCCTTTATAAATATCACGAATGAAGAAATGCGTCTCAAACTGAAAATCAACCAGTTAAATATGTAAGACATTCCTGATGGACAAATAAATAAAAAAATTCATTTAATCATTACTACTACCTTCAGGATTTTCTAATTTCCTGTTACAAAGCATCTTTCCTAAACATATTACGAAAATATAGGTGAATTACAAAAAGAACATAAATTCAAAATAAAGAAAAAATAACAGGAAAAGCACTTCGCAACGATAAAATCTTTTTAAATAGTTGGATATTATGGAAGGTTAGAGAAACACTCTTACGACATGAAATTATAATGGAATAAATTTTGGTGTACAGTTAATTACTAACGACTGTTAATTCCTTTCTTTCTCACTACTCCCACGACATTCGACTATCACTTCTTAAATCAACAGAGGTATGCTAGAACTTAGAGAGAGAGAGAGAGAGAGAGAGAGAGAGAGAGAGAGAGAGAGAGAGAGAGAGAGAGAGAGAGAGAGAGATACAAATCAATAAATATATTTATAATAGCCTCTTATATGAGATCCCTTTCTAAGTGGGGATACCTTACCGTGGTGAAACGATTTGCGTATCACCACGATCAGCAAAGCTGTACTAGTCAGGGCCACCCATACTAGGTTGGTTTGCTGTGAGAGATCAGCCGCTAATCTCCCACCATCACCAATCCGCACCGGCTACCGTGGTGAGGAAAACTGTCATAAATTGACATGTTTGAGACCTTTGACATGCAGTGGACTAGAAAAGGCTGAATTTTTTGTACATTTACACAAATATATACTATACATACATATATATACATGCAAATATACACACATATACATAAATATACACATATACTGTCCCAAAATAAAGTATACACTCTTTGGATTGTTACAACTTGTTCAATTTATTGATATTAACGTGGAAAACAGATTCATTTTTTTTTAATGTTCTCAAATTGCCCCACGTATTCATACTTTTTTCACTGTGCATTATTTCTCTCCTGTGAATCTGTTTTCTACGTTATAATCAATAAATTGAAAAGTTTTAACAATCCACAGAGTGTATACATCATTTTGGGACACCCTGTACATTCACACATGTCAACACGAAACTCCGTGCCCTGGGTCCTCTTATACCGCTAGAAATGGCTGCATTTAATATCGTATATTATTATTATAATTATCATTATTACTAGCCAAGCTACAACCCTAGTTGGAAGAGCAAGATGCTATAAGCCCAAGGGCTCCAACAGGGAAAAATAGCCCAGTGAGGAAAGGAAATAAGGCAATAAATAAATGATGAGAATAAATGAAAAATATATCATTCTAAAAACAGTAACAGCGTCAAAACAGATATGTCCTATATAAACTATTAACAATGTCAAAAACAGATATGTCATATATAAACAATAAAAACTCATGTCAACCTGGTCAACATAAAAACATTTGCTCCTACTTTGAACTTTTGAAGTTCTACTGATTCAACTACCCGATTAGGAAGACAAGCGAAAATACGCGATATATAGAAAGAGGAGGTTGTGTGCTGCTGTGAAAGGCCGAGACTTAATGGGACATATCCCTTGAATATATCTAATCTACGATTTGTTCTAATAAGCGATACCCCCAAAGTCTTGATTCACGGAGGAAACCCGCATTACAGAGTCGCCCCATCACCAAACGACCCAAGTTTCCTGCCCTTAATGATTCATTGCTTGCGCCACGCAAGAAAAATCATCCTCTCAACAACTCCCATTAAGACGTTTCTTTCTCGTTTCCTCCTATCGGAAAACTCCGACTTGAATCTAATTTGAAACTTGCTTTACTATTTACTGGGGGAGTTTAAGAGGCACCTCGGATGGTTCTGTTATGGCGGATCTGTTGATTTGGGATAAATTTCAAAGTGAAGACTTTATTGGATTTAGTTCTCGTCTCGGAATGCTCTTCTCTTGAAGACTAGTTTTATATGTTAAAAGAGAAGTTCTAATTGATAATTGATATCCCTTTACAATGAGGCACTTTCAGTTAATGCTCTAACATCTGGGACAAGATTTCTTTGCAAGTGGGATAACGCGAGTAATATTTACTACTTTATCAACTATTCATTTTGACTTTGCTATTTCTTCTATTTGTTCTTCTTTGTCATTTCTTCTCAATATTATAATTCATTTTTCTGTCCGCCACCGGTTTCCCTTATTGTCTCCCTAAGGCTTCTAGCATTCTGCGTTTCTATCTATGGTTGCAACTTGACTTTTGGTGTAGTAGAAGCAGTAGTAGTAGTAGTAGTAGTAGTAGTAGTAGTAGTAGTAGTAGTAGTAACCAACGGTGAACAATTTACTCGTAGAAATCATTCATATAATCAAGCCTTCACAGAATTGACGGTCAAAGTGTGAAAATTTAAAATTAAATAACAAAACAATTACACACATATTTATAAATACATATCTACATCAGCCACACAAAAACTTTCAAGATAAAAAAGTCCGCATTTAGTCAGCCACACACTTTCCTCTTCCTCGGTAATGATTTTTTTTAAGCCTTTATGGTGATTTGCACTTTTTTAATTCACCTCATTAGCTAAAATTTCCTTTGCAGAAATAGTTAAGAATCGATCTTCTTGCAGAATTACTTCGACCGGTGTTGTCTTTTACTTTCATGATTTTTTTGTTTATAAACCTTTAGATTATAAACTACTGAACTTAACTTTTAGCACCGTTTAAAATGCTGAATTTATATGAAATGGCAGGAAAATAGAAATATCACTTAACTAATAATTTTAGATCATAAAATTAAACTGCAAAATTACAAAAACCACAAATATAGCTCCGCATTTTATCCATAACACAATGTACGATCTTTAACACATACATCTCCCCTATATAATAAAGACTAAGTGCCTGGCTATATATTTAAATATAAATATATATATATATATATATATATATATATATATATATTCGCTCATTAATAAATAAACTGAATACTTACTGTCTTATACAATTACCATATTAACAATAATAATAATAATAGTAATAATAATAATAATAATAATAATAATAATAATAATAATAATAAGAAGAAGAAGAAGAAGAAGAAGAAGAAGAAGAAGAAGAAGAAGAAGAAGAAGAAGAAGAAGAAGAAGAAGAAGAAGAAGAAGAAGAAGAAGAAGAAGAAGAAATATATGGATGATTATTCTCATAAATATCATCTTTGTTAATATCATCATCATCATCATCGTTGTGTCAACATCATCAAAGTGGAAAAGACTCAAGAGTTCTTATCGTGAACAGCAAAGGTCTGATGAATAGAATGGCAGTACATAAAAAAGGTCAAGATAAGGAATATCAGAGAAGTGAAAATATACCACAAAATGTAATATATAAATAAAAGAATATCTAAATATGTGAGTTGAGGTAGATTTAAAAAAAAAAAAAAAAAAAAAAAAAAAAAAAAAAAAAAGTAGCATGAAAAGGTTGTGTGAAGCAATAGAAAATTCTGACTTTTCCCCAATTTTAGATGAAGAACAGATTCAACATGACATCAAGAGGGCTAAAAGCCAAAAAGGAAAGGACTCTTTGGGTCCGCATGAATATCAATGAGAGAGAGAGAGAGAGAGAGAGAGAGAGAGAGAGAGAGAGAGAGAGAGAGAGAGAGAGAGAGAGAGAGAGAGAGAGAGAGAAATGAATGGATGAGGGGGCTTATGATGAGAAGGCTAAAAATGTCTTTTTGCCAAGCGAGAAGAGGGGAAAAAAGAACCTGGGGGAGGGGGAGGGGGAGTTAGAGGGGGAGGGAGGGGAGGGGTGGCGGACTCTTTTTGAGTCGATTTTAAGAAACTTCGAATGACAGATAAGCGAAGCGGCCGCCGAGGTGAGATATTGTCTTCTTTTCCCACAAACTTTCTTTGAATAAACGTTGGAAAAGTGGACTCTTAAAAAGGCCTCAGGTAAGAAATATTTATTATCTTGAAGTTTGAAGAAAAACATAATAATCACTTTCCCATGACATATTCTATGCAGTGAGCTATTCCATCCATGTTTTAGAATAATAATTATAATTATCAATTATGATCTTACATTGATAGAACACAAAGATTTTTGGTGAGAGTTCTCTTGCTTAAGGGTACACTCGGGCACGGTATTCTATCTTGTTTTTCTTCATCTTTTTTTTACTTTTTTTTTTAAGTTTTTTTTTTCGTTGAAATATTAAAAATCCATTTAAATATTACTATATTCAAAATACTTTATTTCTTTTGTTCATTACTTCTCTTGTAGTTTATTTCCTTGCTCCTCTACACACTTGGCTATTTCCCTCTTGGAGCCCTTGGGCATAGAGTTTTTCCAACTAAGGTTGTAGCTTAGCTTGTAGTAATAATAATAATAATAATCATCATCATCATCATCATCATCATCATAATAATAATAAATAATAATAATAATGATAATAATAATCATAATCACATTAATAATAATATTCCTTATTGGTCCAAAATCATCCAATGAGATTGTCAACCGAATGTCCTCCTGTTGCCAGCCCAGAATAAAACAGGAAAAGGAAGACCATAAGGGATTAAGAAGCGCGAAAGATGACAGGTTGAAATCCCGAGAAAACGATGCAGAAAGAAAAATCTTGAGCCTAAAAGAAGCAGCTAATGAATCGTGTAGTACAGACAACGAGAAAATAAGTATATATTCAACCTTAAGTAAATATCAACCACAATGGCATTTAATGCCGAATTCTACCTTGGGAATATATATCCACTGGAATTCATTTATAGTAATAGCTTCTGGCTGGGCAGAGATTCGAACTCATGCCACTAAGCCGAAATCATGCCGACGAGG
>NC_090766.1:16516521-16524021 GCF_036898095.1 Palaemon carinicauda | reverse complement strand
GCCAAATAAAGGGCGAACTCCACCGTTCTCATAATCCCCCGATTCATTTGCTTACACCAATAATGCAACGACCTTTATTATCTAAAGAAACTGAATCATTGTTTGGAATATATTCCCCATTCGATCCAGCAGGTCATTACCTCCTAAGCCACATTTAGTAATATATCTTTGACTGTATGCCCCCATTAACTCTATTGATAAATATCAACAAATTCCTATTCAACATTACTACCACCAAGCTGGCCATTACCTTCAAGGAATCATTCAGTATCATATATATCTCATATCTTTACCTGAAAGCTGATACTAACTCAATAAAAAAACAAGAGGGGCATTCATATAAGCGCATACCTGCGCTGCGGCAGCTTATTTCTCGACCTCGACCTTGACCTTGACCTTTGACCTTAACACGTAGTAATTGGTGTGGATTTTCATACACTCAAATATGAACCAAGTTTGAAGTGTCTGTGATAACGATGTACAGACTTATGGCTGATTACGTGAATTGGACATTTTGCTTGACCGTGACCTTGACCTTTCAAATTTGAATAATTTTCAGCTTTTTACATAACAGTTTATCCCTGCAAGTTTCACAAACACATACACACACAAACAAGGTGTAAAACATAACCTCCTTCCAACTTCATTAGCAGAGGTAATAAACAACAAATTCCGATTTAACATCACTACAACCCAACTGTCCATTACCTTCTATGACTGACTTAGTATCATACACCTCTTTACTTGAAAGCTGATATTAACTCAGTGAATAAAAATAAATTTTCCCTAAAATCAATTTAATCAAATGTCACTTTGTCACCTAAGCTAGTATCTGAAAGTGAAAAAAAAAATGGACGACAAAGTATGACACTTACATCAAAATACAATAAAATACGCAATTAAGACAAGACATCTTGTACTTACTATTCGAAAACCATATAGAGCATCCCCTCCGAGGAATACGTTTCGAGGAGTTCCACAATATGTTCATGTTTGAGCATATGGCAAATAGTTGCCTCCCTTTTTAAATCTGAAAAAGAGAGAAATTGAAACATTATAAGGAAAGTATTTCATTAAACTAACAGGATTAATAAATATATACTATTTTACATTACCAGCAAACGCACTCAAAAGTCATTGATAGAATTCCCTTATGAAATACATATGTAAGGTTATTCTAAGTTTTTCCCGTATGAAACAATACGATTTTGTTCTACAAATTGGTTTTGTAGTCATTTAAAAAATAAATTACATGAACTAAATCACTGTAATATTTATTACTAATATCGTTTCATTCCTATGATAATTCCACTCTACATTAGTTTGTTTCTTAGTTCAGAATCAAAATCATGCAGAGCATTTTCTAATCTATATAGGGATATTGAATTATTATCGAAATTACCAAACGAAAAGCCAAAGAAGCATCAATATGACATTTTTCTAATGAGGTTACTTCGCAGGAATCAAAATAGCCATCAAGCTTTTCCTTTTTTCTTTTCTTTTTTTAATACGAATATTTTTTTTTTTTTTTTTTTGCAGTATATGTTAATCCGAGAACAAAAACTATGGAAGAATTAAAATAAGCCTAAACCTCCAAGGACGCGGTGGCAAACCTTTAAAAAATTGGAAGATTATATTCCTCAACTGGAATGAAAGAGAGAAGAATTCTAAAGTTTATAAACATAAAAAACAATAGTCATCAAACTGAGCCAATCGAGAATAGATATGCTATATAAACTACAAGTTGCCATGTAACATATTAAAAGGCTGTCTAATTCAAAAATATAAACTGTCAGTACAGATTACATATTCGATACTGAAATCATTCAAACACCTACTGAATCAAATGTTAAAACATTTCACCTTCAAACTTTAAAGATGCATAAAGCCATGATTGATTGACTGCTGGGTTTATAAATAAATCTTGCGCCGTGCCTGCAAACATTGTATACACCTTAGCATTGGTAACCATGAAAATAAACTTTATGTACAATCAGAGAACATTTAGCTTTTGTCAACTGTAAAGCTTTAGCATCACAAACGAGAACTGGATATGTTATGGTATTAAATTCCTTGGTGATTTTAATAAGTCTTACATTACAATCCATTCTAAGGAACAGAAAAAAAAAAAAAAAAATAAAAAATAAATAAATAATGCCACTCCATAATTTATAACTCTGATTCTGCAATCTATAGAAATACTAATTCCAAACGTGAAGTATTTTATTTAGTAACCCACTAGAGAACGATGTCCCAAGTTCTTTTTGAGGGGAATTTTTATAGTTTCTCTAAGTACGGCATCTGTGAATTTTCTACAAAGACAAAAGAATGAATGAGCCAACTCTCCCATCACTTAAGGTCAGATATGTTCACAACCTCTCTCTCTCTCTCTCTCTCTCTCTCTCTCTCTCTCTCTCTCTTTCCAAATACAAATAGAAATGACAACTTAATAATGGCAACAGTTTTCTTCTTTGGCTGCTCTTCATAACAGAGCATTTCCTCTCTTTATTCATTCAGATATCAATTCCTTTTGTACATTTTTTTCCATCATCAATTTCCTCTTCTTTTTCTTCCATTTCCCACTCTGATCTTTGTGGTTGGTGGCTCTGCCCAAAAAGAGGACTCGATCCAGTGTTTTTTTTTTTTTTCCGAAAAAAAAAAAATCCTTGGCAACCGAAATCCTTTTAATTTCTTCTCCTCGCTGAGTTTTAAGCAAGCAGTTCCTTTGACTACTAATTCGTGTCTTTTCCACAGCTACATTTTCGCTAACTAAAAGTGTTTCCCACTTCGAAAACATGGGGACATTTACTTTAACAAAGACACATCTTCATAAATTACATTTTCTTTCTAGGTTTACTTTTTCCATATTTTTTCTTTAAACGAAGGTCAATTTCTTGCTGTAAAATATATCCAAGATTTGATCTTTAGGGTTAAAACTTCACTAGAATTTTAGGGAACAAAAGAAAACAGACAGACAACTGAAAATGGATGAATATCTTAAAATTAGAAAACCTTGGTTATGAAAAATTAAAATACCGTGACAGACCGAGGTTCTAATTTTTGTGTGGCCAATCCCACATACTAAAATCTATTACACTAAGTATTTATTGTTATTATTATTATTTGCTAAGCTACAGCCCTAGTTGGAAAACCAGGATGCTATAAGCCCAGGGGGCCCCAACAGGGAAAATAGCCCAGTGAGGAAAGGAAAAAGGGAAAAATAAAATATTTTAAGAACAGTAACAACATTAAAATAAATATTTTCTTTATAAACTATAAAGGACTTCAACAAAACAAGAGGAAGAGAAATCAGACAGAACAGCGAGCCCAAGTGTACCATCATGTAAGAGAACTCTAACCCAAGATAGTGAAAGACCATGGTACAGAGGCTATGGCACTACCCAAGACTAGAGAACAATGGTTTGATTTTGGAGTGTCCTTCTCCTAGAAGAGTTGCTTACCATGGCTTAAGAGTCTCTTTAGGCAGACAATGTTTGAATGTACAGTTAGACACAGTAATTCCTGCCACTCCTGACTCTAAGCAAGTGCACCCCGTCACACACTCACTGCTTGGCAAGTTCCTGTGTGTAATTCTTCCCATTTCCTCTGCTTTGTCTCCCTACACTATTTGTTTGGTTACTCGAAGCACAGCAAGGGTGTGACAGGGTGAACTTCTTCAGAGCAAGGTGTGCCATGAACTCCTGTGTCCAACTGTACTTCTATCCAGGTGACATGGCATTCTCGGGAGAGAAAGAGATTCTATCGCTTTTAAATCCATAATAAATGTATTGAATAACTGGGTTGTCATCCATACACACAATTGAAAGAATAAGGGAACGAATTTCATTTACTAAGAAAAACAATTAAGACTAAAATGTTAAACAGGAATTCATGAACTATATATTCACTATAATATAATGTTATTCAGGAAACACGTGGCAATAAGTCCTTTAATTTGTTGTAACCTGAGAATTACCGACTGCAGTTTCACTATCCCCAACTCTGGAATATTTATGCATTATGCATTTTGGTGTTCTCAACTCATGAATATGTATCATCAAAAGAGCATTTGGTTGATTGTTTTAGTTTATACAGACAACTCGGGTTACAATTGATATGATCATCGACAAATATATACATGAGTATTAATTCTTAATCTTTATTGCTGTATATAGTGGTTAAAGATCAGAATGAATTTCTCTACCAACAAGGACTCAAAGTTTGTGGTGGTCTATATGGTAATCTCTCTCCCTGGTGATCGCCACACTGGGGTTCAAATCCCGATTAAACTCGTTAGTTTCTTTGGCCGCTGCACCCTCAACATCCTTGTGAGCTAAGGATGGGGGGGGGGGAGCCTATAGGTCTACCTGCTGAGTCATCACCAGCCATTGCCTGGCTTGGATGGAGAGGAGGCTTGGGCGCTGATCATATATATGGTCAGTCTCTAGTACATTGTCCTTCGTGCTAGGGCAATGTAACTTTCCCTTGCCTCTGCCATTCATGAGCAGCATTTAAGCCTCTAGAGGGATTGGCGAAATTCTTCATTCCAATTCCTATTTCGGATTTTCAGTGAGATTTGAAGACTCTGAGCACTGATAAACTGTTCCTGCAACGGCAGAATTTTCTAACACACCAAGTTTTTTATCAACTGTAAAGCACTGGTATCTTTTTTCTAAAACACCAAGTTTTTATTAACTGTAGAGCTCTGGTATCTTCTTTTTTCTAAAACACCAAGTTTTTATCAACTGTAGAGCACTGGTATCTCCTTTTTTCTAAAACACCAAGTTTTTATTAACTGTAGAGCTCTGGTATCTTCTTTTTTCGAAAACACCAAGTTTTTAACAACTGTAGACCACTGGTATCTCCTTTTTTTCTAAAACACCAAGTTTTTATCAACTGTACAACTCTGGTATCTTCTTTTTTCTAAAACACCAAGTTTTTATCAACTGTAGAGCACTGGTATCTCCTTTTTTCTAAAACACCAAGTTTTTATCAACTGTAGAGCACTGGTATCTCCTTTTTTCTAAAACACTAAGTTTTTATTAACTGTAGAACTCTGGTATGTTCTTTTTTCGAAAACACCAAGTTTTTATTAACTGTAGAACTCTGATATCTTCTTTTTTCAAAAACGCCAGGTTTTCATTAACTGTAGAGCTCTGGTATCTTCTTTTTTCTAAACGCCAAGTTTTTATTAACTGTAGAGCTCTGGTCCCTTTTTTTTTTTTCTCGAAAACACCAAGTTTTTATCAACTGCAGAGCTCTGGTATCTTCTTTTTCTGAAACAAGTTTTTATTAACTGTAGAGCTCTGGTATCTTCTTTTTTCTAAAACACCAAGTTTTTATCAACTGTAGAGCTCTGGTATCTTCTTTTTTCGAAAACACCAAGGTTTTATCAACTGTAGAACACTGGTATCTTCTTTTTTTCTAAAACACCAAGTTTTTATCAACTGTAGAGCACTGGTATCTTCTTTTTTCTAAAACGCCAAGTTTTTATCAACTGTAGAACCTTGGTATCTCCTTTTTTCTCAAACACCAAGTTTTTATTAACTGTAGAGCTCTGGTATCTTTTTTTTTCTAAACCACCAAGTTTTTATTAACTGTAGCGCTCTGGTATCTCCTTTTTTTCTAAAACACCAAGTTTTTATCAACTGTAGAACTCTGGTATCTTCTTTTTTCTAAAACGCCAAGTTTTTATCAACTGTAGAACTCTGGTATCTTTTTTTTTCTCAAACACCAAGTTTTTATCAACTGTAGAATTTCTGGTATCTTCTTTTTTACTAACACGCCAAGTTTTTATTAACTTTAGAGCTCTGGTATCTCCTTTTTTCTAAAACACCAAGTTTTTATCAACTGTAGAGCACTGGTATCATCTTTTTTTCTAAAACACCAAGTTTTTATTAACTGTAGAACACTGGTATCTTTTTTTTTCTAAAACTCTGTAGAACTCTGGTATCTTCTTTTTTCTAAAACTCTGTAGAACTCTGGTATCTTCTTTTTTCTAAACTCTGTAGAACTCTGGTATCTTCTTTTTCTAAAACTCTGTAAAACTCTGGTATCTTCTTTTTTCTGAAACACCAAGTTTTTATCAACTGTAGAACTCTGGTATCTTCTTTTTTTCTAAAACGCTAAGTTTTTATTAACCGCAGACCTCTGGTATCTTCTCTAAGCATTGCACTAGCAATGCCAGTAAATTTAGTTGTAATTTCCGAAAGTCTTCCTTCTAAAGTTCCCGGAAGAGGAGCTGCAATAAATTCTGAAGGAGAGCGAAAATACTGCGCCTTCATACTTTACAGTTCTGATTCCGCTATTTCCAAAAGCGCCATTTCAGAACTTCTTCCTTGAAGTGTTTTCTTTAGTAACTCTAACTAGTGCCTGGAAATTATGAGCTAACTATCCAAGTCTTTTACATAATTATTCAATGTGGTTTTTATAATTTTTATTCGAAAATGTAACAAGAATGATAATTCAAAGTTTTCTTAAACATTAAAGCTCAATATTTTAACAAAACAATCTCTCTCTCTCTCTCTCTCTCTCTCTCTCTCTCTCTCTCTGAGATAATTATACCAAATATTTTGAGTCAATTCATAATTATTTAATGCATTTTTATCGTGTATATTAAAAAAAAAATATCAAGAATGATATATCGAAGTTTTCTGTAACCTTAAACCTTAATATTTTAACAAACCTCTCTCTCTCTCTCTCTCTCTCTCTCTCTCTCCTCTCTCTCTGATATAATTAAACCAAATACTTTACGAGTCAATTCATAATTATTTAATGCAATTTTATCGTTTTTATCAAAAAATATATCAAGAATGATAGTACGAAGTTTTCTGAACCCTTAAAACCTCAAAATTTTAACAAATCTCTCTCTCTCTCTCTCTCTCTCTCTCTCTCTCTCTCTCTCTCTCAGCTAATGAAACTAAATTTTTAATGAGTCAATTCATAATTATCTAATGTATTTTTTATCGTTTTTATCAAAAAAAAAAAAAATATCAAGAATGATAATTCGAAGTTTTCTGAAACCTTAAACCTCAACATTTTAACAAATCTCTCTCGCTCTCTCTCTCTCTCTCTCTCTCTCTCTCTCTCTCTCTCACCCATAAAAATAAATAGAAACTAATAACGCCCAAACGATTTTTCCGAGCACGACTCCCATGGAAGACCTTTTATGTCTTCTGGAAACTTTTGAAGAGAGAAAATCCTTGGGCGTTATCCATGAATCTCCGTTGGCTTTCCAGCAAGCAGTTTCTATGCCTTCAAAATTCTCGTCTTTTTCCCGCAGGAACTAAAGTTCGACATTCGGACACAATTCTCTGCACCGAAACGGCATTCTTGTTTCGAACCCATACAGAAAAACTTCCTTTTATAGATGATGTATTTGTTTAAAGAATATTTCTTTCTCCAAAGTTACTCTCAATAGAAGACTAGTTACTTAGTTTTTTTTGGGGGGCAGGGGTATTTCAAAGATTTTAAATGTTTTGAAATTTTGCCAAAATTAGC
>NC_090766.1:16496723-16509223 GCF_036898095.1 Palaemon carinicauda | reverse complement strand
AAAAAATAGGTTGAATTCAAATTTTAAGGGAAAATGTACCTAAAATTCTTTTAAAAATCATGATTTTTTGCTAATAAATCAAAAGGTTTCATATGAAATGACGTGAAATTTTTTATATGACGAAGGTATTATATATGTCTAAAACATACATAGAAATGGTGTATTTTGAATAATTAGAAAAAAAATGGGAAGACATAACGGACGGTCCCCTTAAATACTTAGTGGATTTGCGTGTCCATCAACAAATACTTGGTAAAAACCGTGGTAATTTGCTGATTTTAGAGGATGCTTCACACACATACACACAGATATATATATTATATATATATATATTATTTAATGTAGTTTTACATATGATTGATTGTGTATGTATATATATATATATTATATATATTCATACCTATATATAATATATATGTATGTATATATATGTATATATATTTATATTTATTATATATATATATATATATATGTATGTATGTATATATATATATATATATATGTATATGTATACATATATATATACATATATATATATATATATATACATACATACATATATACTGCACATATATTTATATTATTCATGCATATATGTGTGTGAGTGTGAGTTTTTCTATTTATATAAACGTGTGTTTGTGTGTTTAAAGAAGGTCGTATGTTGCTTTTGATCATTCAACGCAGAATCATTAATTAGTATTTTTGTTTGATGTCTAATTTACCTCTAGTTAACAACACTTATCCCTTTGATCTAAGTCTTTGCTCAATTTTATTTATTGATTCACATTAATGGTCTTTAATTTTCACTCTGTGCTTGATCTAAAACGACAACATCCAAACCTTGGTGAATTTTGCATATCAATAAATTGATGATAAAATGGAGGTTCTGCTCAATCATTCTCTTTATTATGCTAGTTCATTCTTCTCTGTGAGTTTCCATTTATAGCCAAAGCTGTTGAATCGAGTAGGAAAAGATCTTGTGTTTTTTAAGCAAGTTTTACGGTCTAATCTGGATCATTCTGATCATTTTTAATGTTTTTATGTTGACCAGGCCTGACTTGAGTCTCTTTTGTTTATACATGACATATCTGTTTTTGACGTTGTTAATAGTTTATATAGGGACATATCTGTTTTGACGCTGTTACTGTTTTTAGAATGATATATTGTTAATTTATTCTCATCATTTATTTATTTCCTTATTTCCTTTCCTCAATGGGCTATTTTTCCCTGCTGGGGCCCTTGGGCTTATAGCATCTTGCTTTTCCAACTAAGGTTGTAGCTTAGCTAGTAATAATAATAATAATAATAATAATGATAATAATAATAATAATAGCAAAGCGATTAGGATGAAGAGGATTGTAAAATATGGAATTATATATATATATATTTTTTAAACTTGAGTTGTTTTCACTTCTGTTCCTGTGGCCTGATTGGTGTTTGCCAGTCGGGTGTTCGAGTCCCGCTCAGACTCGTTAGTGCCATTAGTGTCTGCAACCTTACCATCCTTTAGAGCTAAGGTCGGGGGGGGGGGTTGTTTGGGGGAGCCTATAGATCTATCTGCTGAGTCATCAGCAGCCACTGCCTGGCCCTCCCTGGTCCTAGCTTGGGTGGAGAGGAGGCTTGGGCGCTGATCATATAACATATGGTCAGTCTCTAGGGCATTGTCCTGATTGCTAGGGCAATGTCACTGTTCCCTTGCCTCTGCCATTCATGAGCGACCTTTAAACCTTTAATTCGTATATATTTTTATAAGAGCTGTCATGGATAGATTGATAGCCTCTGTACTATGGTTTTCCACAGTTTTGGGTTAGAGTTCTCTTGTTTGAGTGTAAATTCAGGCACATTATTCTATCTGTTTCCTAATTTTTTTTCCTCACTAAGCTATCTTTCCGTGTCAGAGCCCTTGGGCTTAAACTAAAGCATCTTGCTTTTCCAGCTAGTGTTGGAGCTCAGCTAATAATAATAATAATAATAATAATAATAATAATAATAATAATAATAATAATAATAATAATGATAATAATAATAATGTTTTAAAGGTTTAAATACCGCTCAAGGGATAGTGACAATGCCCTAGAGACTGACCATATATCCATATGATCAGCACCCAAGCTCCCTTTCCACCCAAGCTAGGACCAAGGAAGGCCAGACAATGGCTTCTGATGACTAAGCAGGTAGACCTATATGCTTCCCCAACTAACCCCCTCCCCCCCCCCCCCCCCCCTTAGCTCACAAGGTAGCAGACACTGCAAGAAATTATCGAGTTTGAGCGGAACTAGATCTTCTGTCCAGCAGAACATTACTTTACTTTACTTTGGTAGCTGCTTTTCCGGTCCCATACAGCAGGGGAACCCCACTCTCTACAGGACCTCCACTGTCGTTTTACCTTGTTCGTTCAGAGTATTTAACGTTTCATGTCACTTTTTGTTCATTTACTGTTCATTTACTGTTAAATCGTCACTGTTATACGACTCACGGAAGAAGAAAGTCTTCTGTTTCTACTCGAAAGTAGTAGTAGTTTTTTTTTTTTTTTTTTTTTTTTTTTTTTTTTACATTTTGAGATTTGAGTAACTTTTATGAAATATGAATACCGTTAGACAGGGATGTATTCAATAGACCACCACAAACTATTTACCATTATGTTTATGATGTGATCGTAATTTCTGCTTTTTTGCACCTGCTCCATATCTCTTTTCCAACACAAACGCCTTCTTCAGTATCATCCATTAAAGGGAAGATTTGTATTAACCATTTTTCATCGTAATATTTCGTCGTGCAAATGACCTAATTTGTAATAAAATGTCTTGGCCAGTGAGGCAGTCTTGATTCTTATACCACTTAAAGCGGCAATTTCTTTTTATTGCCATTTTATTTCTTGTGTCCGTAAAAGGATATTAAGACTTGACAGGTCTACAAAATAAGCATTTTAGAATTCTATGACCCTTGAAAAGTTACCATTAACGATCTTGGCGGACTTTCATTTTAGAGAGATATGTCGTGGGTACATTTTGTATTTTATAATTAGTGTTTATGCAATTCATCATCATCATCATCATCATCTAACCGAGGTCCTTTGCGTCAATAGGCGTAGGAGGAGATGATGATGATGATTTTGTCTAAGATGCACTATCTGATCTTTAGATGGAATTTGCATTAATTTTACTTCTAATCTGTTTAGCCCTGTAAAGAATATATATTCAATTTGTGTTAATTGTATTTTCTGTCGATCTTTTATACTATTGCTTGAAATCTGATGAATAATAATATACTTACAAAATTTTTATAATTTTGCACTTCTTCACATTTAGAGATGATTGGGCATTGTCCAGCTTGATAGGGAAATTTCACTGTCCCTTACCTTTGCCATCCATAAGCGGCCTTTATCCTTTAAATTGATTTTTTTTTTTAACAGGTTGTAGTATAATTCTACTCTGAAAAAACTTAATGTTTTCTGTATATGATTTTTTTTTACCTACATCAGTAAATTTAGGATGAGGTAAAGTTTTGCATTTATTTGTGAATATGAAAAAAAAGAAAATCGAAGTAAAGTCAGTAAACTTTGATGATCAGTTTTCGAATACTTGGATCAAATTATCGTCTTTTTCAAAGTGCTTACTCGTCGCATTAATTTGTAAGAAATAATTTAATTATTGTTGAGTGGCCTTGGCGGAGGTATGCTTTCTACTGAGAGATCTTTTGTTATTCATGAAACTAGAAAAAGGTTTGCTTTATTTTTGTGAAGGCTACCATTTTTCTAGTATCATTCCCAATAATAAGAATTCTTCACCACGTCTTTTGTAAATTTAGAATGACATGTTATTTGAAGGTACATGTTTATCATTATCACTTAGTAATTAGTAAAGTAACTTCAATGGAATTTTTAACTTATTCATGCACAAAGCAGTGTTGTAATTATTGTCAATATCATCCATTACAGTGAGTGCCTCTCTCTAGCAGGCTGCCCTATTGCAAGAGCCCGTGTCTTGCTATAGCCAAGGCGTTCTTAAATAAACGAACGAACGAACGTTACAGGGAGTTATTACATGCATTCAATAGGGAATTTCCTTGTATGTATATGCAGTTACATGTATTCACTGGGAAATGTCTTTTTATGCATATGCAAATTACATGTATTCCATGGGAAATTTCCTTGTATGTATAGGTAAATTATATGTATTTACTGGGAAATTTCCTTGTATGTATATGTAAATTATATGTATTTACTGGGAAATTTCCTTGTATGTATATGTAAATTATACGTATTTACTGGGAAATTTCCTTGTATTCATATGCAAATTACGTGTATTCACTGGGAAATTTCATTTTATACATATATAAATTACATGTATTCACCGAGAAATTTCCTTGTATGCATATGCAAATTATATGTATTCACTGGGAAATTTCATTTTATGCATATGCAAATTACATGTATTCTCTGGAAAATTTCCTTGTATGCATATGCAAATTACATGTATTCATTGAGAAATTTCCTTGTATGCATATGCAAATTACATGTATTCTCTGAGAAATTTCCTTGTATGCATATGCAAATTACATGTATTCACTGGGAAATTTCCTTGTATGCATATGCAAATTACATGTATTCACTGGGAAATTTCCTTCTATGCATATGCAAATTACACGTATTCACTGGGAAATTTCCTTGTATGCATATGCAAATTACATGTATTCACTGGGAAATTTCCTTGTATGCATATGCAAATTACATGTATTCTCTGGGAAATTTCCTTTTATGCATATGCAAATTACATGTATTCTCTGGGAAATTTCCTTGTATGCATATGCAAATTACATGTATTCTCTGGGAAATTTCCTTGTATGCATATGCAAATTACATGTATTCACTGGGAAATTTCCTTGTATGCATATGCAAATTACATGTATTCACTGGGAAATTTCCTTGTATGCATATGCAAATTACATGTATTCACTGGGAAATTTCCTTGTATGCATATGCAAATTACATGTATTCACTTGGAAATTTCCTTTTATGCATATGCAAATTACATGTATTCTCTGGGAAATTTCCTTGTATGCATATGCAAATTACATGTATTCACTTGGAAATTTCCTTGTATGCATATGCAAATTACATGTATTTACTGGGAAAATTCCTTGTATGCATATGCAAATTACATGTATTCAGTGGGAAATATCCCTATATGCATATGCAAATTACATGTATTCACTGGGAAATTTCCTTGTATCCATATGCAAATTAAATGTATTTCCTGGGAAATATCCTTGTATGCATATGCAAATTACATGTATTCTCAGGGAAATTTCCTTGTATGCATATGCAAATTACGTGTATTCACCGGGAAATTTCCTTGTATTCGCCGGGAAATTTCCTTGCATATGCAAATTACATGTATTCATTGGGAAATTTCCTTGTATTCATCGGGAAATTTCCTTGCATATGCAAATTACATGTATTCACTGGGAAATTTCCTTGTATTCATCGGGAAATTTCCTTGCATATGCAAATTACATGTATTCACTGGGAAATTTCCTTGTATTCATCGGGAAACTTCCTTGCATATGCAAATTACATGTATCCAATTGGAAATTTCCTTGTATGCATATGCAAATTACATGTATTCTCAGGGAAATTTCCTTGTATTCATATGCAGTATTCTGCCGTTGAATTTTACCAGGCAATGTTTGCTATCTTGTTTACATCACACCCTAGAGATTAGAGATATAATTGCCCTCGGAATTTAAGTTTTAAGCAACTGATTACACGCTTCATATGACTAGATTAACTAAATATAATGTTAGACTCCTCTGGTGGTACTGAATACAGTGTTTTTTTTTTTTTTTTTTTTTTTTTTTTTTTTGTGAGGCACTTTGTAATTTGTACTGAATATAACTTGTTGTATTCTTTTGACCACAGCAAATTCAGTATTATAAATTATTTCTTATATCCTTTTGACTACAACAAATTCAGTATTATACATTTTTTCTTTTATCTGTTTGACTACCAACCAATTCAGTACTTTACAATTTTTTCTTTTATCCTTTTGACCACCAAGAAATTCAGTATTTTACAATTTTCCTTTTATCCTTTTGACTACAATAAATTCAGTATTTTACATTTTTTCTTTTATCCTTTTGACCACCAACAAATTCAATATTATACATTTTTTCCTTTATCTTCTTGACCACCCAAAAATTTAGTATTTTAAATTTTTTTCGTTTATCCTTTTGACCACCAACAAATTCAGTATTTAACATTTATTTTTTCTTTCATCCTTTTGACCACCAACAAATTCAGTTATATATATATATATATATATATATATATATATATATAATATATATATATATATATATATATATATATGTATGTATGTATGTGTATATATATATATATATATATATATATATATATATATATATATATATATATATATATATATATATATATATATATATATATATATATATTATATATATATATTTATATTTCGAAGTAACTCTAATTTTTGAAAATCTCTTATCTTAATTTGTCATCGGTAGGACGAAGTACCTGTCTAATTTTTAAAAATTTCTTAACTTAAATTATTCATCGGTATTTGAGTTTGCTCTTCTCTTTTGTCGTTTGATTTTCGGGAATGTTTCGAGAAAATAATTAAAGATTCTTAGTCGAATTATTCGACATAATGGTAGTTTTCTTACTAAAATCGGTAATTTCAGATTTTGACTGTTAGGCAATCTTCCATAGGCTTTACTGAAGGAGGGAATATCCATATATTTTCGGCATAAAATTCGGTGTCGTTTTGTTTCTAAGTTGCTTTTTAAATTTTTTTCATAACTTTCATTTTATTATATTATATCGATTATTACGAATTAGCATTTCATATTTGCGGAAACTAATCAGACAAGTTAATGTTATTTTGTGGATTTTCCCTGTAATAATAACAGCATATTAATAATTATATCATTGAAATAATAATGGCATATGAATAATAATGGCATATGAATAATAATTATCCTGGCTAGTACAGTGGTAACGTATTCGCCTAGCATTTTCATGGTAGCAGATCGATTCCAGCCCGGACGGTGAGTTGAAACTGTTTACTGGGGAGGTCACTACTGTGATTGGCCACCACAGTGGGGAGTTGTGCTTGTCCGGCTGACGTTCTGATGAGTATCTATTCTGATGAAACTGGAACTGAAACAAGACATTTACTTTTACGTTTATAAAACGTTGTGTTCATCCTTATATGGATTTTTTCCTGTGTGCATTGTAGATAATCTACTATTTGTGAATTCAAATTTAACTGTAAACAAAACAATACATAGAAACATTGTGCAATTAGTAAAATTACTATGTAATTGCAATAAGACTTCAATATGGCTTAAATTTTTGCTGAGCCCGGTACTCTAATATTATTCATGATTTGTATAAACCTCATTTCGTGAATCATTAACAATGAAAAAGGGTCTGGTAATTTGAGAGCTGAATAGACAGATATTTAGGTATGTGTGTGGGCATGTTCCTTCAAATTAGTGAATTCCTCTTTATATAATAAAGAGCAGCTTTCTGGGTGTGTATATATATATATATATATATATATATATATATATATATATATATATATATATATATATATATATATAAATATATAATATATATATATATATATATGTATATATATATATATATATATATATATATATATATATATATATCTTTCCGGTCACGATCAACGGCATTGTTAGATGTATAACTACTAGGTTTCTCCCCCTCCCAAGAGTAGTGGGAGTTGAGTAGTCATACCTTGGTGAGAGAGACAGTACTCTATCTGTCTAGATATTTAGCCGTCATTCTTTATGTGTTGCATACACTATAGTCCATTTCTTTTAGCGAGGCATATTTGCACGGACTCGCAGCGGTGCCCTTTTAGCTCGGAAAAGTTTCGTGATCGCTGATTGGTTGGACGAGATAATTCTAACCAATCAGCGATCAGGGAACTTTTCCGAGCTAAATGGGCACCGCTGCGAGTCGGTGCAAATCTGCCTCGCTAAAAGAAATGGACTATAGTATATGAAGATTTGTCGCCACATAAGTCGTTTCACGTATTTGGCCCAATTAGGCTTTGATAGCATTAACAACTTTTTAATTGTTTGTTCACTGGAGAAAGGTGAACTTCGTGACTAGTCAGCCTCTCAATATATTAAAGGTTCTGTTTTTTTTGGTTCATTTCTTTCGTATAGGATTTAGATATAAAACGATTTTCTGGAGAAAGGTTCTTCACTTGGCGGAAAGTTTCTCAAGCTTTCAAGTTTGTTGACATTATTTTCATTTTATTTTTGAAAATTATTGTTTTCAGTGCTTGAAAAATTAGATAATAATAATATTATTGTTAATAGTTATTACTATTATCATTGTTATTATACCATTAATGTTCTTGTTTTTGTTTGTTTATTTTATTATGTTGCTCATTTTTTCCTTCGATATTATTGAAAAGTAGAAAGGCAATGTTATATCTCCAATATGGTGATCTTTGATCGTGTCTTCAAGGCTAGTAAAGAATTATAAGTTCCTAAAGATATTTATTTTTTATATGATTTATCACATTCGCCTGTAAGTGGAGGCGAAGAGTAATATTAGGAGTAGTTTAACAATTTACGATTTTCAGGTCAATGATATATAGGTTCATAAGTTTTTATCGAAAAATTTTTTACATTATACTTTTTTTTTTTTTTTTGGTTGAGTAATTTTTTTTTTTTTTTTTTTTTGTGGACAATTGTTGCTAATTTTTCATTCTTTTTTACCATGTCATATTTTTTAAGGGCACGTGTTAATATAAATCCCAAAAGCTTCATAGTGATTAGATCATTATGAAACCCAGTAGATTGACACCTATAGTCGCAGGAAAGAGTCCTGAAGAAATAAGCCATACCCCCTGATTACGTCATAGCCAATCACGTTTGCTCCCACAATACATCCCCTTACAATTTTCGATCTTTGGATGTGTTGGGACCACTGTTAACGCGGGAGACAACATGATTGGCTATGACGTCATCAAGGGGTGGGGCTTATTTCGCCCGAAATCTCTGCTGTGACTTAGGCAGTGGGAGATTTTTACCACAAATACTTTTCAACTTGGATTTTTCCTAAGTCACGGGTCTATGGTAAGATCAGCATTTTGTTTTCCTCAAGATATAATTCGGATGAAGCTTGTTAAGTATGTACTTGAGATTGTTCAAAAAATCCCAAAACTCTTTTGGCTTTCACCTTTGTTTTCAAGTTTCGTATTATTTGTGAATAGAATGACCCTTCAAATGTCGAATTCAATTTGAAAACCTATAAAATACCTTTTCATCGGTTTTCATGATACAATTTACGTCGTATGCTGCGATCATTATAATTAAGGGTTTAAAGACCACTCATGAATGGCAGAGGCAAGGGGCAGTGACAATGCCCTAGCTACCAGGGTAATTCCCTAGAGGCTGACCATATATTCATATGATCAGCACCCAAGCCCCCTCTCCACTCAAGCTAGAACCAGTGAGGGCCAGGCCAGGACCCACATGGGCCAGGCAATGACTGCTGATGACTCATCACGTAGATCTATAGGCTCCCTGAAACCCACCATCCTTGGCTCACAAGGATGGTATGGTTGCAGACACTACAAAAAAAACTATTGACCTTGATCGGGACTCGAACACCAGCCTGGCGAATGCCAGAGAAGGACGTCTCCCTTTTAAGCGCATTTGCATCAAAAGAATTTGGAATCTGATTATTACTGTTTTTATTACTGATAGTAGTAGTAGTAGTAGTAGTAGTAGTAGTAGTAGTAGTAGTAGTAGTAGTAGTATTGTTGCCGTTTTTTTTTTTTTTTTTTTTTTTTTTTTTTTTTTTTTTTTTTTTTTTTTTTTTTTTTTTTTATACTTGATGTTCTCTTTATGCCTTTCATGAATGTTTCGCCTCAATATTTGTTTGGTGTAATTTGTAAACATACAAATAATTTACTGCACTATACCTTTATGGTATCGAATTTTTACCCATTTCCATCACAAAAGCAAATGCTACTTTACACTTTTAAAGCCAAATAACTTTTATTTTAGATATTTAAAAAATCGTGTTTTTTTTTTTTTTTTTTTTTTTTTTTTTTTTTTTTTTTTTTTTTTTTTTTTTCATCCATTAAGAAGCTTATGGAACAACCCGAACAATAACAACAAAGATTTCTTGTTTACTTGACACTGCATTATCCGTCCCTAACATAATATGACTTTCAGTCTCTCCTGAGACAATGCGCCCTGGGGGCGCTCTTAGTGTTTTTGTTCGCGCGCTGGTCTACGCTTTCGCCCTTTGTTATCCTTTGTGTTATTATGCATCCTGGAGGAGTAGGATCTGAGAAAAAACTGAGGGACAGAGATATAGGTAGAGAGATGAGCTGACTGATTACTGTAAGTAAGATTGAAATGAATAAAGGGAAGAGAAAAATAGATAAGCAAAAATATCGGTGATTGAAAATTGGAAGGGAGAGTAAGATAAGAGACAAATTAATATGAGATTGGAATGGATGGAGAAGGAAGAGAGAAATAGATAAGCAAAGATATCGATGATTGAAGATTGGAAGGAAGAATAAGATAGACAAATTAATATCAGATTGGAATGGATGGAGAAGGAAGAGAGAAAAAGACAGACAGAAAGATCGATGAATGAATTCAGGAAGAGTGCGTAAAATAAGTGACGCATTAACATAAGATTGGAATGGATGGAGAAGGAAGATAGAGAAAAATAGATAGGCAGAAAGATCAATGAATGAAGACTGGAAGAGAACGTAAGGTAAATGACAAATGAACGTAAAATGAAAGAGATGAGAGACAAAGAGGGGGAGATAGCGGTACTATACGATTGAAATGGATGAAGAAGAGAGGGAGAGAAATAGACAGGCAGAAAGATCGATGAATAAGGACTGGAGGAGTGGCTAAGATGGGTGACAAATTAACATAAGATTGGAATGGATGGAGAAAGGGAAGAGAGAGAAATAGACAGGCAGAAAGATCGATGAATAAAGACTGGAAGAGTGGCTAAGATGGGTGACAAATTAACATAAGATTGGAATGGATGGAGAAGGGGAAGAGAGAGAAATAAACTGACAGAAAGATCGATGAATGAAGATTGGAAGGGAGAGTAAGATAAGTGACAAATTAACGCAAAAGGAAAGAGAATGGGAGATAATGAGTGGTAGAGAATGGTACTGAAAGTAAGATTGAAATAGAAGGAGAGAGAAGAGAGAAAAATAGACAGGCAGAAAGATCAATGAATGAAATCAGGAAGAGAGGGTAAGATAAGTGACACATTAACGTAAAATGAAAGATATTAGAGATAAGAAGTGGGAGAGAGTAGTACTATAAGTGAAATGAATGAAGAGTAGAAGGGAGAGTAAAATAAGTGACAATTAAGGTAAAATGAAAGAGATGAGAGATAGGAGAGGGAGAGTGTGGTACTATAAGTAAGATTGAAATGGATGGAGAGAGGAGAGAAAGAAATAGATAGGCAGAAAGGAAGATGAATGAAATCAGGAAGAGAGCGTAAGATAAGTGACAAATTAACGTAAAATGAAGATATGAGAGATAAGGATTGGGAGGAGAGTAGTACTATAAGTAAGATTGGAATGGATGGAGAAGGGGGGGGGGAGAAATAGACAGGCAAAAAGATCGATAAATGACGATTGGAAGGGAGAGTGAGATAAGTGACATTAACGTATAATGAAGGAGATGAGAGATAAGGAATGGGAGAGAATAAGACAGGGTGGCAGACAGATTGATGATTGATAAGAGAGAGAGAGAGAGAGAGAGAGAGAGAGAGAGAGAGAGTATACAAGAATGTCTGTTGCATTTGAATTTTCTACATTCATACAAAGTGGTATTATTATTAACTTTATTATTTAAGTGTTTTTCATAATTACATTTGCAAGGTAAGTTTTTAAATAAAATTGTTGGTGGCAGTATATAAGGTTATAAAGAAAGTATTCGACTCAAAAAGATCAAATAGAGAAAACAGAACGGGGATCTGATTGACAGATCAACGTGAAATAAGAAAGATATGGGGGAAATGTCAGACAGACGGGCGGGAAACATTGTTGACAAGTTCTGAAACTCGAGATAAGAGTCATTAACTCGGCGTATTTGATGATTTTTCCTTTCTGAGTTTGGATAACTTAACGTGGTAAAAGGATTTGTGAGTCACCACGATCAGCAAAACTGTACTATAGTCCATTTCTTTTAGCGATGCATATTTGCACCGACTCGCAGCGGTGCCCTTTTAGCTCGGAAAAGTTTCCGGATCGCTGATTGGTTAGACAAGATAATTCTAACCAATCAGCGATCAGGAAACTTTTCCGAGCTAAAAGGGCACCGCCGCGAGTCGGTGCAAATATGCATCGCTAAAAGAAATGGACTATAGTTAGAGACACCCATACTAGGTTGGTTTGCTGTGAGCAATCAGACGAATA
>NC_090766.1:16484223-16491723 GCF_036898095.1 Palaemon carinicauda | reverse complement strand
CCCTTACCCTTATATAGTGGTACAATACATGCACAGACCCAATCTACTGGTACCATTGACAACACAAAACACACATTAAACAATCTCACCAACCATTCAAGTACAGTCACACCCCCTTCCTTCAACATCTCAGCTTTCACACCCATCCATACCCGATGCTTTTCCTACTCTCGTTTCATCTAGTGCTCTCCTCACTTCCTCTATTGTAATCTCTCTCTCATTCTCATCTTCCCATCACTGGCACCTCAACACCTGGAACCACAATTATATCTGCCTCCCTATCATCCTCAACATTCAGCAAACTTTCAAAATATTCCGCCCACCTTTTCCTTGCCTCCTCTCCTTTTAACAACCTTCCATTTCCATCTTTCACTGTCTCTTCAATTCTTGCGCCGGCCTTCCTTACTCTCTTCACTTCTTTCCAAAACTTCTTCTTATTCTCTTCATATGACTGACCCAGTCCCTGACCCCACCTCAGGTCAGCTGCCCTCTTTGCCTCACGTACCTTGCGCTTTACTTCCACCTTTTGCTCTCTATATTTTTCATACTTCTCTATACTATTACTCTGCAGCCATTCTTCAAAAGCCCTCTTTTTCTCTTCCACTTTTACCTTCACTCCTTCATTCCACCATTCACTGCCCTTCCTCATGCTGCCTCCAACAACCTTCTTGCCACATACATCACTTGCAATCCCAACAAAATTTTCTTTTGCTAACTTCCACTCCTCCTCTAATTACCAGTTTCTCTTACTCTCACCTCGTCATATGCCATTTTCAACCTTTCCTGATATTTACTTTTTACCCCCGGTTTTTATTAGCTCTTCAACCCTCACTAGCTCCCTTTTACATCCACCTACTCTATTCCCCCACTCTTTTGCTACAACTAATTTTCCTTCCACCAAAAATGATCAGACATACCGTTAGCCATACCCCTAAACACGTGCACGTCTTTCAATCTTCCAAACATTCTTCTAGCTATCAACACATAATTCATTAATGCCCTTTCTACTACTCTTCCATTTGCCACTCTTACCCATGTATACTTATTTTTATCTTTCTTTTTAAAAAAGCTAGCACTTATTACCATCTCTTGTTCAACACACATATCTACCAGTCTCTCACCACTCTCATTTTCACCTGGTACGCCATATTTCCCAATGACACCTTCTACCTCTCCAGCACCCACTCTAGCATTTAAGTCACCCATAACAACTACATAATTCCTTCTACCCAGTCCTTCTACACACCTAGTTAATTCATTCCAGAACTCATTCCGCTCTTCTTCACTTTTCTCACTACCTGGCCCATACGCACTGACAAACGCCCAACATTCCCTACCCAACCTAACCCTTACCCACATTAACCTAGATGATATCTCCTTCCATTCCACTACTTTACCTGTCATCCATTCACTCAACAATAAAGCCACACCCTCTCTCGCTCTTCCCCTTTCAATCCCAGACACTCTACCAGACATTTCACCAAACATCACTTCACCCTTTCCTTTCATCTTTGTCTCACACAAGGCCAATACATCCATCCTTCTACTTCTAAACATACTTCCAATCTCACATCTTTTACTCTCTATCGTACTACATCCACGCACATTCAAACACCCCAAAACTAGAGTGCGGGGAGCAGTCACTCTCCCCCCAGCTCCATCTCTTTGTTGCTGTCTCACAGGATACTTTTACAGGAGAGGGGGTTCCCAGCCCCCTCGTCCCGTCCCTTTTAGTCGCCTCTTACGACACGCAGGGATAACGTTGGCGCTATTCTAATTGTTTTATGCCCCCGCGGCCACAGGGGGCATATATATATATATATATATATGGGTGTGTGTACATATATACATACATTCATATACATATATCAAGGTTGTTTAATCTAAATAGATTTTAATCAAAGTTGAAAATTCATGATTTAGGTCAAAATTAAATATACTATATTTAAAATTATTTAAGTGCTATATTAATTACCAAGAGTAAAATATTTCATCATTTAATTATATATAGCTACAATGCAGTATCTATCTATCTATATATATAATATATATATGTATGTATATATATATGTATATATATATATATATATATATTTATATGTATATATATATGTATAAATATATATTTATATATATATATATTTTATATATATATACATACTCATATAATATATATTATATATATATATATACTGTATATATTTATATATATATATATATAAAGGAAGAAGGAACAAAATGTGATTTACATTCAGTTGTAGAGGGGGAATATCAAGTGATTCAAATCTGTTAAATTCAGAGTAAATAATCACTATTTAAAATGAAATGAAATATACTGTATTCAAAACAAATTAAGTGTTATATCAATCACCAAAAGAGAAATATCTCACGATTTGAGTATATACACACATAATGTACTCTCTCTCTCTCTCTCTCTCTCTCTCTCTCTCTCTCTCTCTATATATATATATATATATATATATTTACATATATATATACATATACTGTAATGTATATATATGTATACATATATATGTAGATATATATATATATATATATATATATCTATATATATATAAAGGACAAAGTAAGAAAAAGTGATCCAGTTGTAAACGGAAAGTATGGGAAATAAGTCTTTGTCCTGCATTGATGATGGTGGTGATGTTGAAAGTGAGATTGGTGTTTGTCATTGGGTTATGTCTCCTTTTATAATGAAGGTGAGATTTTTCCCTCTCCCAAAATCAGAAGGTGAACTCTCCAACTGTTTCCTAGAACCAATATCACAGATTGTTTATCCACGCGTCCCTTCATGAGAGAAATAGTATCTATTAACATTGACGGCCTCTCCATAAAGACGGGTGAGAACGGGATTATGTCCTCATCACAAACAAGAATGATTTCATTTTGAATAGCATTTAATGAGGGTTAAAAAGTAAATACTATTTTTATGGTGTTGAGACACTTATTTTCAGAATTTTAGTATCATGACTTTTTGTGTGTGTGTGTGTGTGTGTGTGTGTGGACTGTGGCAACAAGAGCAAAGCTTAGACGAGAGATTTTAAACCATCTATTAAAAGAAATATTTTAAGCATGAAGCTTCTGTTAGCCACTTTCTCTCTCTCTCTCTCTCTCTCTCTCTCTGCCACACATACACATGGAAATCTTAGGCCACCCCCCCTCTCTCTCTCTCTTGGAAATCTAAGGCATATCTCTCTCTCTCTCTCTCTCTCTCCTCTCTCTCTCTCTCTCAAAACACACACACACACGGAAATATAAGGGTAAGATCACATAGGTCTTTTTATATTGAATCTTTTGAGTGAGACATCCAAAGTTTTTCTGAATGCTTCTCTGAGAAATTTTTTTATTCCATTCTCCCATCTGAAGAGTTTTGGGAGAGTTTCCTTCAAGGCTTTCTCCCATTGTGAGAGAACTTTTGGTTCTACATTTTCTGCCACGTTCCCTTGTTACGTTTTCCATTGTTCCGTATGTACTCTCCTTGAGGATTGATTGCAAGAAATGTCCCTTCAAAAGAGCATTCAGTTTCTCGTAATTGTTTTGTATCATCTGACAGGAAATGGTAGTTATTTTAAGGCAATCATATTATTGTATTAGACTAAAACATATTTGCATTTTTATATTATTGCTAAATGTGGAGGTCTGATTTAAAATGTATAAAAAGATCGCTTGAGCCAAAATTTAATTGCAAAACTGAAAGAACTACCACCTAATAATGTGTCAACATTAAAATAGTTCGTTTTTAAATTACTTACACTATTCTATTATGTTAGATATATATATATTTTTTTTTTTCATTTTTAATGCCTAATAGTTGAGGCCCAGCAAAAAAGATGAGGTTTAAAAGATCGCTTGAGCCCAAAAAGTATTGCAATGATTAATATACTGTATACGTGGGCAAGGCATACACAAGTTAACATGGGTGTCTAAACGTACGTTGTCAACAACGTTTTATTTACAAAACAGTCGAAAAAAACTATTTTAACTAAATGTTCTTATCACGATAGAATATGCAAATAGCTAATTATAGTTATTTACATATCTTATGGTGATAAAAACATTTAGTTCAAAATTGTTTTATCGACTGTTTTTTTTAAATAACGTTGTTGGCAACCGAACGTTTAGACACCGCGATAACTTGTATATGCCTTGCCCACGTAGATAATTAATCGTTGCAATACTGTTTTGGCTCAAGCGATATTTTAAACCACATTTCTTTAGACGGGGCCTCCACTCTTAGGCATTAAAATTAAAATGCAAATATATTTGCTCTAATAGAATAGTGTCATCATCATCATCATCATCTCCTCCTACGCCTATTTGACGCAAAGAGCCCTCGGTTAGATTTCGCCAGTCGTCTCTATCTTGAGCTCTTAATTCAATACTTCTCCATTCATCATCTCCAACTTCGCTTTTCATAGTCTTCATCCATGTAAGCCTGGGTTTTCCAACTCTTCCAGTGCCTTGTGGGAACCCAGGTGAACGTTTGGTGAACTAATCTCTCTTGGGGAGTGCGAAGAGCATGCCCAAACCATCTCGAGATCATCTACCCCTCATCATGATCTCATCCACATATGGCACTCAAGTAATCTCTCTAGTTTCATTTCTAATCCTGTCCTGCCATATAACAGAACTAAAAACGAACGATCATGTCTTTCAATAAGTTTAGCAAACATATTGCAGCTTGGGCACTGACTGCTTGCGATGAGATCCTATGATAGAAGTTCGTTAATATCGTTCTAAGTGGGTCCTGGATGATACTAAGTAGAGTTATTTGTCGGCACAATATACTCTAGCATTGGAAGCCGATGTATTGGAAGATACCCAGCCTGTTGAAAAGTGCAGAAATTATCAGTTTTTATTTTGCTGTTATAAGATATGAAAATTTTAACACAGATTTAATAAATCAGTAGATATAATGGTTGGGTGCAGGAATTTTTATATTTTTGCTCAGGAAAGTGTTGCTTGAAATTATTAGTATTATTATTATTATTATTATTATTATTATTATTATTATTATTATTATTATTAACTAAGCTACAACTCAATTTGGAAAAGCAGGATGCTTTAAGCCTTAGGGCTCCAACAAGGAAAATAACCAGTGACGAAAGGAAAAAATTAAGCATAGAATAGTGTGCCTGAATGTAACACCAAGCAAGAGAAATCTAACGCAAGATAGTGGAAGACCATGCTAGAGAAAATCAACAAAATGTCTTGATATCCTAATTCCTACCAAGTACTTTAAAACATAATCGTCAAAGCGAACTGATGTGTTGTATCTGACCGCAAAAGGAATCAGATAAACTGCCATTTTTAAAGAAAAAAAATTGCCTGAAGGCAATGGTGCTGCAATTCGCTTATAGTGTGCTCTTTTATACTCTTCATTAATCTTCTCACTTACCTGTCCAGCTTCCGTTTAGAAACAATTCTTGCAGGTAGCTCGTCCGTCGAAAGAAAGATATTTGTTGGTTTCGTTGGAACTTTTCAAGGTTTAAAGGCCCCTCATGATTGGCAGAGGCAAGGGACAGTGACATTGCCCTATCGAGCAGGACAATGCCCTAGAGACTGGTCATATTTACATATGATCAGCGCCCAAGTCCTCTCTCCACCCAAGCTAGGACCGAGGAGGGCCAGGCAGTGACTGCTGATGACTCAGCAGATAGACCTATAGGCTCCCCCAACCCCCCCCCCATCCTTAGCTCACAAGGATGGTGAGATTGCAGCGACCAAAGAAACTAACGAGGTTAAGCGTGACTCGAATCCCAGTCTGGCGTTCACCAGTCAGGAACGTTACCACAATAGTTATGTATAAAAGTTATAACTTCCGTGGCTATTTTGGCAAGTAGCTGAAATAAAAATTGCACTGGGTGGTTTATATAAATATAATGAATGGGGGATGATTACGGTAGCATCATTTCAAAAATGTAGATTGTCAATTTTATTCTTAACTGATTTGCCAATCTCCTATTAAAATTTTACATTATAACAAAGACTTTTTTAGTATATATTCGACATTCTTAAATTGATTAATATATATATATATATATATATATATATATATATATATATATATATATATATATATATATTTTATATATATATATATATATATATATATATATATATATATATATAAATTTCTGTGGATATTGCTGATAATATAATTTTTTTTTTTTTTTTTTTTTTTTTTTTTTTTTTTTTTTTGTAATTATGCCTATATTTGAGGGTAGACATTTGATAGTTACTGAATTTGTTCTTGATTGCGTATTACATAAGGATGGAAATTGAATTGGACAATGATATAATTCCTAAATTTCTATTTACCCTTTAGGCATAGAAGATAATTCCCTTTTTTTTAACACCAATGCTTGAACCGCTAAATAGACTGCAATTATTTCACAAATCTTAAATTCGACAGTTTGATTAATGTTTCAAAATTCCTTTGCCAGTGAGGAAATAAGTCCTTATGATTATTTGTGCATGAAGACTGCCATCATTGGAAATATGTACTAGTTATTATTATTGTTCCCTACGCCAACGAAGTCGGAAGGAGGTTATGTTTTAACCCTGTTTGTGATTGTTTGTGCTTGTGAACAGCTTCCTGTCCACAATTTTATTCGTAGTGTAAGGAAACTTACAGGGACCAACTGTTATGTAAAAAGCTCAATGTAAAAAAAACTGTAAATGATTAAATTTTGGAAGGTCAAGGTCACGGTCAAGCAAAAGGTCCAATTCACGTAATCAGCTATAAGTTTGGACATCATAGTCACAGAGACTTCATACTTGGTTCATATTAGAGTGTATGAAAATCCACGTCAAAGGTCAAAGGTCAAAGTCCAGCAAAATGTCGAGAAATAAACTGCCGCGGCGGAGGTCTGCGCTCTACTGAGTGCCCCTCTAATTTATATTGATATTACTTTTGTTATTGTTGTTATTATAAAAGAGAATTTGTCAGTTTTTCGTTGTTTGGACGATGCAAATTCTTCCGATAATGATGATTGTCAGGTATTTCCTTTCTTGAAACTAGAATCTGTGTTTGTTTTTTTTTTTATCCAATAGATGGCGTTGGTTGTCCATTCTATCATTCTTGGGTGTTGTTTTCATTCGCTTTTGTAGATGGCGTTGGTTGTTCTGCTCGTTATTTTAGTGTCCTTGGTATTTTCAAATACATCATTTCAGGGTAAAGTCTGATTAAACCCATCCCCGGGAATCAAAGAAGCGAACTAATTTCGCGATTTCGTTTTTTCAATACCGTTGCAGCATTGCACGGAAACACAAGCCTCTAACGCAAGCCTGCATTCAGTGCAATGCAGAAATTCCCACGGCCTTTATTTACGGTTTGGAGATTTTTCTCCGCTAATATGAGGACGAGAGCTCGATTTTTCCACTTCTTTCCAATTTCCCCTGCAGTTAGGATATAATACCTTTTTATTCTTTTCTTTTTTCTTGTCGGTGATGTATTATTATCTTTTCTCATCGTGGTTT
>NC_090766.1:16470952-16483723 GCF_036898095.1 Palaemon carinicauda | reverse complement strand
TATGATAATAGGTTTTTAGGTCTAAATAAGATGTTTTACACTTTAATCTCTCTCTCTCCTCTCTCTCTCTCTCTCTCTCTCTCTCTCTCTCCTCCTCTCCTCTCTCCTGCCTTCATTCCATTATTTTCTCACTTTTCCCAATAGGTATTAACTCATAATCAAAAGGTTTTCACTTGAATTTGATTTATCTCTCTCTCTCTCTCTCTCTCTCTCTCTCTCTCTCTCTCTCTCCTCTCTCTCTCTCCTCTCTCTCTCTCTCTCCTTATCATTATATTCAATGCATTTTCCAATAGGTTTTCAGTCATAATCAAATGTTTTCGCTTGAAATTAATTTAACACTCTCTCTCTCTCTCTCTCTCTCTCTCTCTCTCTCTCTCTCTCTCTCTCTCCTCTCTCTCTCTCTCTCTCTCTCTCTCTCTCTCTCTCTCTCTCTCATTATATTATCACAGCTTTCAACAGGTTTTAAGACAATCGATTTCATTATATCTCTCCCTTTATACACACAAACCTGAGAAGCATAAATTGATTTCTTAAAATATTTCACTATTTCGTATTTTCTTCATTATTTAAACCCCCAAATTTTAAGCATTAGACTTTCTGTTAGCTAAAACAAGATCTCTGTTTTTCCTGTTTATAATATTTACAACACTAACTATCAATGTTTATTTATATATATTATAAAGGTTTTCTTAGTGTCATATATTTCAGTAATTTCTCACAGATACAGATTTCTATTTTCCTCTGATTTTAATATCTACAACAATAACTATACTGTAAATGGTTACTTATATATATATATATATATATATATATGTGTGTGTGTGTGTGTGTGTGTGTGTGTAATTTATATATATATACGTATATATAATATATATATATATATATTTATATATACTATAAAGTTTTCTTAGTGTCATATATTTCAGTAATTTCTTATATATACATGCTGTTCAAGGCATAGTCAATGACACCCAACCCTTTTATACTTTTAAACATTGAAATATTTGCAAGGTGATTCATTCAATTAACTAATGGAAACGCCTACTATTTGAAAGGTTTTTTTCCATCATTAGTCTGGTACTTACATTCCCATTAACATGATTTACTTTAATGGTATAGCTCAAGATTTATAACTCCTTATTAATTTAAACAAGATGAAATATGCCCCACTGCACCACTAATTATGGAAATAAAATGTAATATACTAATATACAAATTGGAAAATGTAAAACTGCTTCATACTTATAAATGTTAATAAGTTTTCTTATGAAAATTAAATGATGAACTTTTATAAACTGCCATAGCCTCCGTATCATGGTTTTCAACTGTCTGGGGTAGAGTTCTCTTGCTTTAGGGTACACTTGGGCACAATATTCTAAATTATCTTTTAAGTTTTTATAGTATATACATGAAAAATTAATTAATATTGTTACTGTTCAAAAAATATTTTATTTTAATTGTTCATTACTTTTCTTGTAGTTTATCTATTTCCTTCTCTCCTTTCCTCACTGGGCTATTCTTCCCTATTGGAGCCTTTGAGCCCATAGCATCCTGCATTTCCAACTGGGGTTGTAGCTTAGGTAGTAGTAGCAGTAATTATTACAATAATAACAATAATAATGATGATGATGATAATAATAATAACAAAAATAATAATAATAATAATAATAATAATAATAATAATAATAACAATAATAATAGTAGTAATAATAATAATAATAATAGTAGTTGTAATAATAATAATAATAACCATATCAATATTAATAATAACAATGATAATATAATACCCTTAGCATATTTAAACTAACTAAATAACTATCCACCCCCCCCCCCACCAAAAAAAAAAAAGAAAAAAAACACCCAATCTGTGTTGAACGACCTTTTTTATTCGACTGCCAGAAAAGTCATCGTAATACTTTTCCTGCGTGACAGGCCGCACCAAATCCTCTCGTGTCCGGATACCACACCCTAGCGAGTGAATACAATTCCCTTCCATAAATCTCAATACTCAGTTATGACATGAGCAGACAATTTAACCTCTTGACCAATGTATTCCAATCGCTTAACCCTTTTACCCCCAAAGGACGTACTTGTACGTTTCACAAAACCCATCCCTTTACCCCCATGGACGTACCGGTACGTCCTTGCAAAAAAAATGCTATAAAAATTTTTTTTTCATATTTTTGATAAATTTTTGAAAAAATTCAGGCATTTACCAAGAGAATGAAACCAACCTGACCTCTCTATGACAAAAATTAAGGCTGTTAGAGCAATTTTAAAAAAAATATACTGCAAAATGTGCTGGAAAAAAAATAACCCCTTGGGGGTTAAGATTCTAACATTCAATTTTTGCTGATGTAAGTTAGAAATGTGGTTTGCTTTATTCTTTATTTTTATGACAAAATCAAATATGTCATTATGGCGGTTTTTACACCGAGTTTAAATTCAAAAACATATATGAAATCATATGATCAAATATGATTATCTGTTAATGTAACAATAAAGCTACGGAAACTGGTTATGAACATGGATGGTATATATATATATATATATATATATGGTACATTTTGCACATTTAAACGTGTTTTACATATTCAAATCCAGACTTTAATGTATTGATATATATGGCTTATTTGACACACACACACACACACACACATATATATATTTATATATATATATATATATATATATACATACACACAGTAGATATATAAATATATGCGTGTGTGTGTATATACATATATACATATAAAACAACATTACGTACACACATGCACACACATATGTGTATATATATACGCATATTATTACACACATATATATATATATATATATATATGTGTGTGTGTGTGTGTGTGTGTGTGTGTAAATATATATCTATAAATTACAAGCAGGATATTCCGTAATAAACATAAAGGCTGCTCTCCTTCATTACAATAATTCAGTACAAACAACAGTATGCGATTTACTATCAACATCAATCAGAGGATTCGAGTAAGGGCCTTCAACAGTATTTTGTTATTTTTTATTGCACCCTTATTACAGGAGAGAGAGAGAGAGAGAGAGAGAGAGAGAGAGAGAGAGAGATGTATTTCCAGATAGAAGATTCATCCTTGGTATTCAAATTAATCGATAATCTATAATTGAAAACCACCTGTTGTGTCACATACTATCTTCATTTCACTTATATTTAAAACAAATATAATTTTGGTACTTTGAATTATATATATATATATATATATATATATATACATATATATATATACATATAAATCTCTCTCTCTCTCTCTCTCTCTCTCTCTCTCTCTCTCTCTCTCTATATATATATATATATATATACATACTGTATATGTATATATAAATAAATATATATATACATGTTTATACAGTATATATATATATATATATATATATATAACAATTCCCTCATTAGCGTTTATATAATTATTGATAGCTGTTTGCAAGACAAGCCAATAGCCTATATAACCTTTTATAGGAGAGCTCATAAGACTTCCTGACCATGTTCCTATCCGTAATTGCAAATAATTCCGACAACATCAAAAGGTTAACCTCTCTCTCTCTCTCTCTCTCTCTCTCTCTCTCTCTCTCTCTCTCTCTCTCTCTTTTCACCCACATTGCAACTTTATTCCTTTTACCCAAACGCATACACAACAGTAATTACTCAAGACTAACGACTTGGCTCACAGGCCGATTAGCGCACATTTTTTTCGCATGTATATTGCGAAGTAACCTCCACCAAATTCTTAGTGGAATGAACAGCATTAATTTATATTGCAGAAGGTGTTTAAAATTGATTACATGCAATTATATTTACGTTGCCCTATCGTAAGTCTTTATTTCCAAAATGATGATTATCAAATATTTCTTCACTGCTAAGATTTAATTGTATTCATGAGATATTTTCATTCAAATTATCATAATTGTGACCTCAGAATCTATATATAAATAAAAAGGGCTTTAAGTCTAGAATTTCAGCTAAATAAATAAAATATCTTCTCATCTCAATTACTATAGAGGAAAAAATCTATTCCGAAAACTTTTCTTCCAAAAATTATTCCCAAAAGAAAAAATCATCATAGAGTCTGGTAATAGTTGTCCTTAATAAGAAAAATTATATACTTTTCTCAAGTACTGCATATTATCCTCAAATAAATATATTAACCATTCATCATGCGAAATACTAATAGATCCATAGTCTTTCACTATCTTGGGTTATAGTTCTCTTGCTTGAGGGTATACTAGGGCACACTATTCTGTTTGTTTATTTCATTTCAGCATTGGCTATTTCACCTGTTGGAAACCTTGGGCTTATGGCATCCTGCTTTTCTAACTAGGGTTGTATCTAATAATAATAATAATAATAATAATAATAATAATAATAATAATAATAATAATAATAATCACATCTCAGATTTCAACAGATTATAAAAGTTATCTCATTCTATTTACAATCAACTTAACGATGCAAATCATACGTTTAATATAGTTTATAGAAAGTACATAACATATCCCTAAGCTAATTATAGCACATCATCCCTGGAAGGCTAAAACATGGCTCTCCATGAACAAATATTCTTTCAATGACATGAATCACGAAGCAAATTTATATCTCGCAGGACTATGTCAACTCCTGACAGATGTATTGGCCTCGCTTTGGAAAATTCACAAGGAATTTTCCAGCTTATGATGTGAAACGAAAGCACTAAGAGTTTTATTTATTTATTTATTTACTTATTTATATGGATGTCGAGGAAGCTATTATATTCATATTTTATTGAAGACGCCAGGTTCATCCTTGCCAAGATTCTTGGACATGATGTGTCCTACCATGCTAGTGGTATTTTTAGCTTTATTTCAGAAGCAGGTCTTCTGAAGGATTTTTAACTTTTAGAATCACATCTTTGCTTTTATGGTTTTAATTGAATATTCTTTTATCTTTTACTTATAATAAATGATATTGGCGTCAATGTCCTTAGATGGCAGGATGCCAAAAAACCTCAACACCTATCAATCAAACATTTTGCTATTTAAGACTACAGATTTGCAATTATTGGATCTTAATAATTTTTCCATGCAAATAAATTTACAATGCCATTTCCCCTCAAAATAAATATAAAGCAAGGACCATTAACTACGTAATATATACAGCATTGGATACAAATTGTTTCTTATAAAAGAGTAATAATCGGTGATCTTCAACAGAAAGAAGAAATGTTAGCATACCATTTACACTGAAGACATTAAGGTTAATATCAAAATAACGCAAAAAGCTAATATATATATATATAAAGCTAATATATATATATATATATATATATATATATATATATATATATAAAGCTAATATATATATATATATATATATATATATATATATATATATATATATATATATATATATATATATATACATACAAACAAACCAGAGAGAGAGAGAGAGAGAGAGAGAGAGAGAGAGAGAGAGAGAGAGAGAAAGAGAGAGAGAGAGAAAGAGAGAGAAAGAGAGAGAGAGAGAGAGAGAAAGAGAGAGAGGTTACAATGCATTGCGATAATCAAAGCACCAATGCTAAGATCAAGAAGACAAACAAAGCTAGAAAAGGTTAAATTAAATCAATATAGATAATCTTTCTCAGCAGGCTTCGAGGGCAGACAAACTTCCACTATGGGAGAGTTACTGTCAAAGATTAGAATTCCTGACTCTTAACCTCATGAACAAAATAGAAGAAGGGGTGAGACAACTATGCCATAACTCAAGACTCACTCGCCCTTTACTGTTTTATTCAAATAACATACTATGCTCTCTCTCTCTTACTCTAGAATGAACGCAATTCGCTGTTCCGTGCACGCCCAAGTAACGAGGGTATAAAGAGCATTTTTCTGCAACTGGCGTCGTAAAATGACCATTCAAGTAAACAACCGCCCCCCCCCCTCCACCCCTCAATAGCAAGCATGGAGTGCAAATGCTTATTTTAACCTTTGCTCGTTTCCTCCAGTTTTAAATTTTAAAATGGTATCCTCCAGTTTAAAATTTCAAAATGGTATCTTCCAGTTTTAAATTTCAACGCGGTAATATCCAGTTTTAAACTTTAAAACGGTATCCTCCAGTTTTAAACTTTAACACAGTATCCTCCAGTTTTAAACTTTAAAACGGTAATCTCAAGTTTTAAACTTTAACACGGTATCCTCCAGTTTAAAACTTTAACACGGTATCCTCCAGTTTTAAACTTTAAAACAGTAACCAAATACTGTGTTGGTGCTCTTAGGGCATAGACAATTAAAGGATTTTTAATACTATGAAGGCTTGATAATTTCATTAGTCTGTACTATATATCATTTAAGTAATAAACCATAACTTTATAATGATATCTGACCGAAGGCGATCAATGATCGTGAAGTTCAGATGATTTAAAACGAGGTGTTTTTTTTCTTTATATAATTATAACGAATCGTAACTAAAGGGATTCGTTTTTCATTACAGACAATTCCTATAGCATCACAAGCAATTGTCAGTAATGAAAAAGTCTACTGAAAAAACTATGAAATAAGAAATGAGCACATTTCTCCACCATGGTCTTCCACTGTCTTGGGGTAGAGTTCTCTGGCTTGAGGGTACACTCGGGCACACTGTTCTATCTAGTTTTTTTAAAGTTTTTATAGTTTATATAGAAAATATTTATTTTAATGTTATTACTATTCTTAAAATATTTTATTTTTCCTTGCTTCCTTTCCTCACAGGGATATTTTCCCTGTTGGGACCCCTGGGCTTATAGCATCCTGCTTTTCCAACTAGGGTTGTAGCTTAGCATTTAATAATAATAATAATAATAATAATAATAATAATAATAATAATAATAATAAATGGGAAGATATGGTTTTCCTCGCTAACCTAAAAATAAATCCTTGACATAAAAATGTTTCCTATGAGTCCATCCTCTTTTCTTTTTTATCACATCTCATTCACTCTATCTTCTCTTTGTTTGCCTGACATTTTCATCGAATGCTTAAAGAAAAGTCAGTTTTCCCGAACGGTAGTTTCCCGTCTACCATGAACTCTCTCTCTCTAAGTGTAGGTATATATATATATATATATATATATATATATATATATATATATATATATATATATATATATATATATAAATATATATATATATATGCATATGCATATATGTACATATATATATATATATATATATATATATATATATATATATATATATATATACATACATACATACATACATACACACACGCACGCACGCACACACACCCACCCACGCACACACACACATACATATATATATATATATATATATATATATATATATATATATATATATATATATATATATATATATATATACACTTTATATTTCATAGCCCATACACATTTAATTTACAATCACAACCCTAAACATAATACGTTATATAATTTTTTTTTCTATTTATAATGATGCTTGTCATACATACTTCTCTTTAGGACTAACTTCAATGAAATACAATGATATTATGAAAGAGTCCATATAACATAGGTAAAACACAATGGAAAATTTAGTTATTCCCTCCTACACAACAAAAACTGAAATTCCTTATTTGATCACTTCGAAATTCAAGCAATAGTAAAATATCTTAAGATCTAATTACATTGAACGTTGAAGTTCATGAAAACAAAACAGAGGCCATCTGAAGAAGGAGAGAGAGAGAGAGAGAGAGAGAGAGAGAGAGAGAGAGAGAGAGAGAGAGAGAGAGAGAGAGAGAGAGAGAGAGAGACTGCAGCTCTTGCACAGGTCACAAGGAAAAGCTCTGCTGTCCAGATAATCCTCAGGAAAAAAGAAAAAAGAAAGAAGAGAAAAAAACCTAGCGTCCAGATACTCTTAACACAAAAATTTCAGTAAACAAAACACAATTCTTGGTCACAAATAACAACATTGGGTTACGTGAAGATATATCTATCTGAATAACATTATCTTCAGTTCAAATACACCTATGATGTTTATATAGCTATTTCTTCGATAATATATATATATATATATATATATATATATATATATATATATATATATATATATATATATATATATATATATATATATATATATATATATATATATATATAATCTATAATTTCGTTAATAGCGTGCTGTTCAAAATCCCATGAGAAATTACAATTGTGGAACCATAATACTTTTTCATAATAAATATCCTTATCATCTGTTATTCCGGTCATGAATGGCAGAGGCAAGGGGCAGTAACATTGCCCTATCAAGCAGGACAATGCCCTAGAGACTAATCATATATAGGCTACACATGATCAACACACAACCCCTCTCCACTCAAGCTAGGACCAAGGAAGGCCAGGCAATGGATACTGATGACTAAGCAGATTGACCTACTGGCTACCCAAAACCCCCCATCCTAAGCTCACAAGGATGGTGAAGGTGTAGCGACCAAAGGAACTAACGAGTTTAAGTGGGACTCGATACCAGTCTGGCATTCACCAGGCAAAGACGCTACCAACAGGGCACCACGACCCTAAAACCCATTCAAAAACAAAGGAGAAATTATTTTTGTGGAACAATGACACTTTTTCATAATATATACCCTTGGATAGAATACAATGAGGACAGCTGTCCGGCTGAAATAGGATGTACGTGGATGAGTGGAAAAGGGGGAGGGGTGCATCCGCTTGCCGTTATGACTACTCAAGATCCTTTTATAGTGAGTAGGAAAACTATCAATAAGAATACGAAAATAATTCTTAGGCTAAAGATAACATTATTATTATTATTATTATTATTATTATTATTATTATTATTATTATTATTATTATTATTATTATTACTTGCTAAGCTACAACCCTATTTGGAAAAGCAGTTTGCTCTAAGTCCGGGGCTCCAACTGGGAAAATAGCCCAGTGAGGAAAAGAAACAAGAAAAAATAAAATTTTCAAGAAGAGTAACATTAAAATAAATATCTCCTATATAAACTATAAAAACTTTAACAAAACAAGAGGAAGAGAAACAAGACAGAACGGCGTGCCCGAGTGTACCCTCAAGCTAAAGAACTCTTACACAAGACAGTGGAATACCACTCTATCCGACTATTACTCTCATACTCTGACATACCAGCTCTTGTTTTTTTAAATTATATAACGAGAATTTTAACCAAAGATTTAATTTTATCACTCCTTATTGTCATTCACTTAATCTTTAGGTAATAAACTGGTGAAAATAATATAGGTTTAATACTATCAATCCTATAATCTAGTGAAAGAGAGAGAGAGAGAGAGAGAGAGAGAGAGAGAGAGAGAGAGAGAGAGAGAGAGAGAGAATGCTATTTTATTTGACATATTCTGATTTCTTCATAGACAGTGTCCCTAACATAAATGATAATTAAATATTCAGAATATCCCATTATGAAAATAACCTGAATAACATTCGCTGCTTAAAACAATAAATTTAATACAAAATATAAAATGATAACCCTTGTCATCTAACAAGAAAGGTAGGGTCAGAATCTCGCCCTGAGAAGTAAAATTTCTTCACCTAGTCTTGTGGTAGCCAATTGAAACTTCTCTGTCTCGCAATCTGTTGGAAGGGAGTTCGAGCTCCGCCCAAGATCTATAGTTTCTAGTAGTGTCTGCAACATCACCATCCTTGTGAACTTATAGGTCTACCTGCTGAGTCATCAACAGCCATTGTCTAGCCCTCCCTGGTTCTAACTTATGAGCAGGGTGTTTAGGTGCTGATCATATGTATTTGTATGTGTGTATATGTATATATATATATATATATATATATATATATATATATATATATATATATATATATATATATTATATATATATATATATTTATATATATATATATATAAATATATATATATATATATATATATATATATATATATATATATATATATATATATATATATATATACTGTATTATAATAATAATCACTATCATTATTATTATTATTATTATTATTATTATTATTATTATTACTATTATTATTATTATTATTATTAGCTAAGTTACAACCCAAAGGGCTACAACAGCAATAAAGAGCTTAGTGAGGAAAGGAAATAAGATAACAAATAAATTATATTAGAAGTAATGAATAAACAATATATAGAATTTCAAGAATATAAAAAATTTATATTTAGATGTTAAAGGCTTTTAGTAGAAAACGTATCCAAATGTTTTAGAATTTTAAAAAAATATAAAGAATTTATATTTCGATGTTAAAGGCTTTAATTGTAAAACGATTTTAAATATTTTTTAAAGAGAAACTAAGAAGATTATGACAACTTTTGTATTATGTAACGTTCCTTCTATAAAAAAGAAGACGCTCAATAAAAATGAACTTTCATGTCGAACAGACTTCCATAAGACGCGTCTATTCAAGCCACCAAACGCTGACTTGTCTGTCAGACTTTTTACGAAGACTTCATCAACCTAACTTCCCAACAACAAAGGTTTACGAAACATCTAAAAATCATAGCTTTTCTTTTCTAATCAACCAATTAGACGACGAAACTTTAAGGAAAAATTCCATTATTATCGAAAAAAAAAGTAAATACTGACAAAATTCTATTATAAAATGTCTTTTCAAACTTCAGGATTTTTGTCAATTAAAAACCTAACGACATTATACTTTATATAGTCGGAAAAAGTTAGTATTTCTCAAATTAAGAAGCTTAGCTAATGTTTGTTAACATACTAAGTAAAGGGAAGTCTAATAAAACGAAAAACCTACATAAGTAGCCATTATTAGACGACCTTTTTCGTTTCAAAGGGAAAAAAAAGGTTGTATATTTAAGTAAAATAAATATATATACTTCCCCATCTCAAAAACTCTCGGCTAAGGTCTAGTCTCCTTTCCAGTTTTTCATAATTTCGGTCACTATTATTTTTTTAAAAAGAGTAGAAAACAGTAAATTGTTTATTATTTGCTACAAAAATTATGTTTCCATACTGTAATATTCTTGATAGCAAATCTTTCCCTTCAACATTTGTCTATTCTTACTTTTTGGAGGTGGAAGGAATTTCTGAATTCCCTCAACACTTGTCTATTCTTATTTTTTGGAGGTGGAAGGAGTTTTAGATTTCCCTCAACACTTGTCTATTCTTATTTTTTGGAGGTGGAAGGAATTTTAGATTTCCCTCAACACTTGTCTATTCTTATTTTTTGGAGGTGGAAGGAGTTTTAGATTTCCCTCAACACTTGTCTATTCTTATTTTTTGGAGGTGGAAGGAGTTTTAGATTTCCCTCAACACTTGTCTATTCTTATTTTTTGGAGGTGGAAGGAGTTTTAGATTTCCCTCAACACTTGTCTATTCTTATTTTTTGGAGGTGGAAGGAGTTTTAGATTTCCCTCAACACTTGTCTATTCTTATTTTTTGGAGGTGGAAGGAATTTTAGATTTCCCTCAACACTTGTCTATTCTTATTTTTTGGAGGTGAAAGGAATCTAAATTTTAGAGATATATTTGTTTTATCTTTATACACAGCAATTTTGGCAATGCTCAACATATACACCTAAGCCTTTTATTTCTGTTTACACCTAACTTTAATCGTCATATCATTGTCAATAAATTTAAAGGTCACTCTTGAGAGGTCGCTGCGATATCCTAGTGACTGAATATACACACATTTGAGCAACACCCACATCCTTTAATAACGTAGCATAAGACCACGGGGAACCAGACACCGGCTGCTGTTGATACAACAGGTAGAGTTATGGATCCCGCCTTATCACCCATTCCTAGAATGTTGTTTAAAGGTTATTCGTGAATGGCAGAAGCAAGGGTTAGTGGCAATGCCCTAGCACGACAATGACCTAAAAACTGAACATAAATATATCAGTGCCCAAGACCGCGCTCCACCTAAGTTAGGATCAGGGAGGGCCAGGCAATGGCTGCTCATGACTCAACAGGTGGACTTATAAGCTCCCAAAAACACCTACCCTTAGCCCGCAAGGATGATGAGGTTACAGACACTACAATAAACTATCGAGATTGAGATGGTCTCAAACTACAGTCCCGCAGATCACCATGCAGGGACGTTTCCAATAGGCCAACACAAGCCTTGTGTTCACTATACTCAATTTATTTAAATGAGGCGCATTTACACCGACTCGCAGCGGTGCCCTTTTAGCTCGGAAAAGATTCCTGATCGCTGATTGGTTAGAATTATCTTGTCCAACCAATCACGGATCAGGAAACTTTTCTGAGCTAAAAGGGCACCGCTGCGAGTCGGTGCAAAAAAAAAAAAAAAAAAAAAAAAAAAAAAAAAAAAAAAAAAAAAAAAAAAAAAAAAAAAAAAAAGACTATAATGATATCTATGAAAAAAGCGCGCGGTGTTCGAACTCTGGACCCACAGATTGCAAGTCTCTTATGCTTTCACTTACCTAATATCTTATGCTTTCACTTACCTAATAGAGCCTTTGAATAATCTTCCTCTCGTATATGAAATAATATATAAGACGATTACGCTTTTGTTCACGTGACTTACTCCATCCTAAACGGTTTACCTCTTTTATAAAATAAAAACATACTAATAAAAATTTTCCTTTATTCTTTTGTTTAAAAAAATGACAAGTATATATAAGCCGCATTATGTCTAAATACCCGGAAGCTTAACAAGAAAATAATAATAATAATAACAATAATAATAATAACAATAATAATAATAATAATAATAATAATAATAATAATAATAATAATAATAATAATAATAATAATAA
>NC_090766.1:16453452-16465952 GCF_036898095.1 Palaemon carinicauda | reverse complement strand
GAAGGAAAATATACGATGGATGGTTTGTTCTTGTAATGACATTAATTAAAAGAGCTCTTTATTTAGAGTTTCTTTACTTTGCCATGAAACTAAATTTGTATCATTCTACTATAGTTAACTCCAGCAAAGTCGTTACATTACGAGAAAACTATAAAACAATTTCTTTAAATATTTTCCAGATCGTCATCACCATCATCCAAAAGACAAGTGAATTAAATATCGCTTATTGTTGTTTGCCAAAAATAACAAATACACCGATTACTAAGGCAACTATAATTATATCCTTATGTCATGAACTTGAATGACGATGAGTATCTGAGGAACCCACATAATCATAATCATCCTCCACAGGACAAGTAATCAAATACTGTTTATAATACAAAGTAACTTCATGTTGTTTTCCATAAGAAATTCCCCAATTAATATGGTAACTATGATAATCACGTCCTAATGTTCGTGAACATGAATGACGAAGAATATCTGACTAACACAGATCATCATAATCATCATCATCCACAGGATAGGTAATTAAATATTGCTTATAATAAATACCAACTTAAAAAAAAAAAAAAAAAAAAAAACCCGATTACTAGGGTAATTATGATGAGCATGGCCTTATATTCGTGAACATGAAGGAAGAGGAGTATCTGAGTAACCCAGATCACCATCATCATCCACAGGACAAGTAATTAAATATAGCTTATAATAAATACCAACTTCATTCAATTTGCCATAAAAAAAAATCCAAGATTAATAGGGTAACTAATATAATCATGTCCTTATATTCGTGAACTTGATTGACGAAGAGTATCTGAGCAACCCAGATCATTATCCTCATCCACAGGACAAGTAATTAAATATTGCTTATAATAAACAGCAACTTCATGTTGTTTGATATAAACAAATCTCCCATTAAAATATTTAATTTTTCCTTGTTTCCTTTCCTCGCTGGGCTATTTTCCCTGTTGGTGCCCCTGGGTTATAACATTCTGCTTTTCCAACTAGGGTTGTAGCTTAGCAATTAATAATAATAATAATAATTGTTCAGATACTCTTCTTCATTCAAGTTCACCAATATAAGGACATGATTATCAAAGTTAACCTATTAAGAACAGTAACATCAAAACAAATATCTCCTATATAAACTATAAAAACTTTAACAATACAAGAGGAAGAGAAATAAGATAGAATAGTGTGCCCAAGTGTACCCTCAAGCAAGAGAACTCTAACCCAAGACAGTGGAAGACCATGGCACAGAGGTTATGGCACTACCCAAGACTAGAGAACAATGGTTTGATTTTGGAGTGTCCTTCTCCTAGAAGAGCTGCTTACCATAGCTAAAGGGTCTCTTCTACCCTTACCAAGAGGAAATTAGCCACTGAACAATTACAGTGCAGTAGTTAACCCCTTGGATGAAGAAGAATTGTTTGGTAATCTCAGTGTTGTCAAGTGCATGAGGACAGAGGAGAATCTGTAAAGAATAGGCCAGACTATTTGGTGTATGTGTAGGCAAAGGGAAAGAACCGTAACCAGAGAGAAGGATCCACTGTAGTACTGTCTGACCAGTCAAAGGACCCCATAACTCTCTATCGGTAGTATTTCAACGGGCGTCTGGTGCCCTGGCCAACCTACTACCTTTCTAGTTAAGGCTTTCATTTTAATATATAACCCGGCCTAAATTATCAGGCAATTACTCCCTTCGGTTAATAACAGTGAGAAAGGCAGTCCTGAATTTACTCTCCAAATATTCGTTATTGTAAAGGTAAGTATCCCCAATTCTAAAATGTTATGATGTAGCGTTGCCGGAGTAATTGGGCCCGCAAGGTGTAATTAGCTAAATAAATAGTAATATTTTCACGGTTACTGTTCCTCGTGTGTTCTATTGATAAAGGATGAATAATCAACTATGGCAAACATTCATAGCTAGGTAACCATAATGCAAGAGCCTATACATTCTTCATGTAATCGCTGGTAAACAGTGTAAAAGAATACTTCACATTTTCAACATCGCAATAAATAAATTTTGTTAAATATGGAAACAAATATAAATTTCTCTGGATCAAATAACATTGTCTAACTCTAATCCATTTAATACCGAACTAAAATGTTCATATTCTAAGAACTAATTAAGATATATGACTTTGTTATTTCGTTTCTTCCACATCTAACCTCTGAACCATGGTCTTCCACTGTCTTGGGTTAGAGTTCTCTTGCTTGAGGGTACACTCGGGCACACTGTTCTATCTAGTTTCTCTTCCTCTTGCTTCGTTCAAGTGTTTATAGTTTATATAGGAAATATTTATTTTAATGTTATTACTATTCTTAAAATGTTTTATTTTTCCCTGTTTCCTTTCCTCACTGGGCTATTTTCCCTGTTGGGGCCCCTGGGCTTATAGCATCCTGCTCTTCAAACTAGGGTTGTAGCTTAGCATTTTATAATAATAATAATAACAATAATAATAATAATAATAATAATAATAATAACGAGTTTATACACTTTTCTCTACATCTTATTTACAACAAACGTATGGTTTTTCTTTTCTCTCTTCCCCAAACTTAACAGCTAATTGCAAACATTTCATTCTTTCTCTTCCCCGTGAACTCGCTCGAACTCCAAAATTTCATTTACTTTCCTTTACTTTTTTTTTTTTCCTTTTTACCAGCACCAAACGAAGGTCATAACTCTTACCATGTGGAAACATTTTTCCACTACAGTACCAACTAATCTCGCAGGATACCAGGGATTCTGACGTTTGCTGGAAATCATTTATATTTTCTTTTTCTGTTATTTTCTTGCTGTTTAAGGTGAACTAACTACTTAAAACTATAAAAACTGGAATTAAATAAAATTTAGAAATGACAAATTAAAAACGTCCTTCATAATTAAAATACAAAATAAGATCTTTAGGAACTAAACATTATTTTTAAATTGCATAACTTACAGTGAGGCAATATGACGAAATCACAAAAACAATTCTCTCTCTCTCTCTCTCTCTCTCTCTCTCTCTCTCTCTCTCTCTCTCTCTCTCTCTCTCTCTCTACACGAAGATAACAAACATTTTACTTTTTGGAAGTTCAATAAAATTTTGTGTTTCTATCTTAAAGATAAACAACAGCCTTATGACTATGATAAACAATGAGGGATTGGATATTCAAATTTAAGTAGAAAATACTTTTAAAAATTGCGCAAACAGAGAGAGAGAGAGAGAGAGAGAGAGAGAGAGAGAGAGAGAGAGAGAATTTGCTGCCGTCAATCACCACTAGACCACTTAGTATTGGATTATCATTTTCTAATCGATATTTTATTCAGTTTTATATATATATATATATATATATATATATATATATATATATATATATATATATATATATATATATATATATATATATATATATATATATATATATATATATATATATATATATATATAAAGGTAGTAGGTTGGCCAGGCCACCAACAACCGCCCGTTGAGATACTACCGCTAGACTGGCCAGACAGTACTACATAGGACCCTTCTCTCTGGTTACGGTTCTTTCCTTTTGCCTACACAGACACCGAATAGTCTGGCCTATTCTTTACAGATTCTCCTCTGTCCTCATACACCTGACAACACTGAGATTATCAAACTTTTCTTCTCTCAAGGAGTTAACTACTGCACTCTAATTTCAGTGGCTACTTTCCTCTTGGTAAGGGTAGAAGAGACTCTTCAGCTATGGTAAGCAGCTCTTCTAGGAGAAGGACACTCCAAAATCAAACCATTGTTCTCTAGTCTTGGGTAGTGCCATAGCCTCTGTACCATGGTATTCCAATGTCTTGGATTAGAGTTCTCTTGCTTGAGGGTACACTCGGGCACACTGTTGTATCTAGTTTCCCTTCCTCTTGTTTAGTTAAAGTTTTTACAGTTTATACAGGAAATATTCATTTTAATGTTGTTGGAGCCCCTGGGCTTATAGCATCCTGCTTTTCCAACTAGGGTTGTAGCTTAGCATTTGATAATAATGATAATAATAATATATTTACATATATATATATATATATATATATATATATATATATATATATATATATATATATATATATATATATATATATATATAGTCCTTTCAAAACATAACACCCAATTTATACAAATTACTCAGAAGCAATTACCAAAAGTAAAAAAAAGGAAAAAAAAAGGAACCGAAATATTAGCCTTAAACACAGAGGAAGTAAAGAAAAAACGATAAAGGAGGAAAAATTCTTCAACAGTGTAAAACGAGAATTGCAGATTTCCCTAAGAAAATGAGCGGAGATTTGGCTAAATGAGTTGACAATTTAACAAGGACGCCCGAGGATAAGCAAATTTTCTTCTTGATTACAATGGATGAGATCGAATTAGTACTTACAAAATAGTGCTCCAAAATTGGCACATTTCTGCAGACAAATTTGCAAATACTTTGGACAAATTTTTTTGCATTTATATAATGATCGTTGCAATACATCTGATAAACTGCAGACTGACAGATAGCGGACGATCTTTCTTTGTGCCCTGCAATTATTCATGAATGACAATACCCTAGAGACTGGCCATATATACATATAATCAGCGCTCAAGCCCACCTTCTCCCAGATTAGGACCAGGGAAGGCCAGGCAATGGTTGCTGATGACTCAGTAGGTAGACCCACTGCCGTCTCAATATGGAGACGGCAGTGGTAGACCTCTAGGTGCCCTCAAACCCACCACCCCACCACATCCTTTTCTCACAAAGATGATGATCTTCCAAACACTTTTTTGTAATTATCAAGCTTAAGTTGGTCTCGAAGCCCAGCCCAGCAGGTTGTCAAGAAGAGATGTTTTCAACAGGCTACAACAGATGGTAAGCATTGCAATTATTCATTTGAAATCGTCTCAACAATGCAGGAGATTCAATAGCGTACTTATTGAGCGAACAGACACATACGCTGACGAATGCTATAATCGGAACAACTTAGCAAGGAGGCTAATTATATATACCAAAGAATAATCATTAGCAGACAAATGGTAGAAATAACATTAAGATAGAAATATTCTATATTTCCTAAATTCAAGGCTATGGTGAAAGGGAAGAATTGTACCGAGTCTAACGTATTACACAATTATTTCTCTTATCATATTACAATAATATGCAATATGCCTTTCCAATGCATAAGCATACATTAACAAGCATAAGTATACGCTAATATAAACATGTATAAACATTTATATTTATACATTGATACTGTATATATATATATATATATATATATATATATATATATATATATATATATATATATATATATGTGTGTGTGTGTGTGTGTGTGTGTGTGTGTGTGTGTGTGTGTGTGTTTGTGTGATGTAAGTATGTATGTATATATGTATGTATAAATTCAAACTTACGCGACATTATGAGAAGGAGAAATTCTCACGGCCTTTCTTGCAAAGGCTAAAATTAACGTTTAATGTTCCTTAACTCAACATCGCATAATCTCTGAATGTAAAGGAAAATAAATGAATTATTTCTTATGATTTGGGAAAAGTAAATACATATTTTTAATTGAATCAACGTATGCAGAGAGAGAGAGAGAGAGAGAGAGAGAGAGAGAGAGAGAGAGAGAGAGAGAGAGAGAGAGAGAGAGAGAGAGAGAGATGGGATCACTCTTTAAAAAACTTAGACAGTTGAAAGAACAATATTCCATAAAGTCCTTTACATTATCTTTACACAATATCTGTGTCTTACGTTATCTTTACAATATATCTAACCGACATAGAATAATAATCATAATAAAACACCCATTTAGCATTAAGTGCGTTCGCTCAAATTCTTAACCCGAATTTCCGTCCCGTCTATCAACATGTCTATTTCCATTGTCGCCTTCCACACTGTCCATAAAAGCCCCTAACACAGCTGTCACCGAACTTCCAACGTTATGGTACGTTTCACCTTTATTTGGACGTAACAAGAATATACCATCGCTCCTTTTAAGAGTCTAAACGAGGGGCGAATATTAGTTTATATCTGTAATATGAACTGTTAGTATTTCAATTCTATAACCCGGTTTCTTCCTAGAAATAATTTCAACAAACGTCAAGAATCGAACATAATGTAAGGACAGATATTTCCACATCAAAAACGTTCATTAGTTCGTTTAAGAAAGCCTTGCTATAGCTAGACACGGGCTCTTGCAGTTGGGCAACCCGTAAACCTCAAACATTTGCTACTTCTACACTAGTTTAATGATAAATACATACATACTTACATGAATACAAACACGCACACACACAAACACACACACACACACACATATATATATATATATATATATATATATATATATATATATATATATATATATATATATCATCAGGCATAACTAGAACACTAGAGGACAAAGGCCTCAGTAATATTTTTCCACTTGCCCCTGATTATGGTCTTTCTATGCTAGACTATATATATATATATATATATATATATATATATATATATATATATATATATATATATATATATATGTGTGTGTGTGTGTGTGTGTGTGTGTGTGTGTGTGTGTGTATATATACACATAAATATATATAAAAATCTACAGCAGACGTAATAACGGAATACATATCACAATAACCAATTGGGGACTCCTGTATTAAGTCAAATAAACAAAAGAATCTTATGATAAGCCGCCACATAGTTTGCATACATTTATTTTATCTCAAGAAAGATGTTAGTCTTCTTTGCAAAATACAAGTAGGCTCTTGGCGCATATTCAATCCTGATATGTCTTCAAAATTTCTTTAACTTAAATTAATGATATAATAATAGGATAAACCTTAATTTTAATGATAGGTTAAGAGTGCCATAAAATAGAAGTGTAACCATAGCTCAGACAAAGAACAGAAATGTAACCATCCTTCAGAGAACTAAGCAAGTGTTAACTTAAACATGGCAGTTAAACTTGCAAGCCCCAATGCAACATATCATCAACGTAGTATACAAGTCTTGCCAATAAACTAAGAGAGAGAGAGAGAGAGAGAGAGAGAGAGAGAGAGAGAGAGAGAGAGAGAGAGAGAGAGAGAGAGAGTTTATTTAGCCAGAATAGACCGGCAAGAGATAATGATCGTATTATCATAGAAACAAATTCCAGAAAATTAACGGCGTAATAAAATCTAAATATATACCTTAGTTTTCGACACCATCAAAAGAGAAACGAGAACTCGTCTCAAAATTATTTTTTTTCTTATCCTTTAGTCCGACCTACGGTCTCCTGTAACACCCCAACAACCCTCTACAATTGACTCAGCCTATTGCTTGCTGCTTGTCAAGTCCATCTCCGTTAAAAATTCCACTGTCACGCATAAAATGCCAATTTTATTGCTCGTGATAATTTCAGTCACATTTCGCTAGAAATTGCTCCGCAGCCTGAACTGAACTTTTCTCATATGTATGTATTTATATATCAATGTGTCAATTGAAACATGAAATATGACAAACAGGATTCGTATAGATTACTTCGGTGATTGGGTCTTCTGATTATGCTGGTTTCTTTCTAAGTCCATAACGGATCACTATTACTTTAACCAAGTAGAAAAATTCACAAGTCAGCCGAAAAACGCTTAATCAAATAAACGTATCATGATGAATCAATATTTTACCCATGTCATTTGCAATGCAATGACATGAATACTCTCACTCGTATTGCACGTCTTTTGAGAAATACCAATGAAATCGGAGAGAAGAAAAACTCAAACAGCATTTAATAATTCCCCGAGGGCATGTAGTTCCTTTAGCACAATACGATATTTAAATTTCAATACCGATAAATAATAGAAAACAGGAACAAGTAACTACAATCCTTGGAATCGACAGAGTTCTCAGATTCGCAAATCTGTCCGGTAACTTGATCCAAGTCCAAATCAACAACATTCCTTAATCAAGGGTAAACACACCGGTAAGAGGCAATGAAATACTAGTTTCCAGGAATGGATTCTGTTACCAGCAAATAAAACGAGGGACGCAAATTGAATGGCTCCTTGTAATGGAACTAATGCTAAAGGGTAACTGACGAAAAGGGGTTGGGCTTAATCTTAAGGACCATGATAATAATGTGCTTGTTTAATCTAACGAGAACATAACGGAATACAATACCTTTCATTAGAAAAACAAGTGGGAATTATGGGGTAAATGGAATACGAGAGATATTTTGAGATATCATAATTCATAATTAGTTACCATTAGTAGTAGCAATAGCAGCTATGATGTGACGTAAGTGACGTATATTTACATATAATGGAGAAAACATAGGAATATTTACTTCAATAGTAAAAGGTTTTCTAAAGAGGACATAGGAATCTTCACATCAATAGAGAAAGGTTTTCTAGAGAGGACATAGGAATCTTTACATCAAAAGCGAAAGGATTTCTGGAGAAGACATAGGAATCTTTACCTCAATAGCAAAAGGTTTTCTGGGGAAGACATAGGAATCTTTACTTCAATAGCAAATGGTTTTCTGGAGAAGACATAGGAATCTTTACTCCAATAGTAAAAGATTTTCTGGAGAACACATAGGAATCTTTACTTCAATAGCAAAAGGATTTCTGGAGAAGGCATAGGAATCTTTACTTCAATAGCAAAAGGTTTTCTGGAGAAGACATAGGAATGTCTACCTCAATAGCAAAAGGTTTTCGGGAGAAGACATAAGAATCTTTACCTCAATAGCGTAAGGTTTCCTGGGGAAGACATAGGAATCTTTACTTCAATAGCAAAAGGTTTTCTGGAGAAGACATAGGAATCTTTACTTCAATAGCAAACGGATTTCTGGAGAGGGCATAGGAATCTTTACTTCAATAGCAAAAGGTTTTCTGGAGAAGACATAGGAATCTTTACTTCAATAGCGAAAGGTTTTCTGGAGAAGGCATAGGAATCTTTACTTCAATAGCAAACGGATTTCTGGAGAGGGCATAGGAATCTTTACTTCAATAGCAAAAGGTTTTCTGGAGAAGACATAGGAATCTTTACTTCAATAGCGAAAGGTTTTCTGGAGAAGACATAGGAATCTTTACTCCAATGGTAAAAGATTTTCTGGAGAACACATAGGAATCTTTACTTCAATAGCAAAAGGATTTCTGGAGAAGGCATAGGAATCTTTACTTCAATAGCAAAAGATTTTCTGGAGAACACATAGGAATCTTTACTTCAATAGCAAAAGGTTTTATGGGGAAGACATAGGAGTCTTTACTCCAATAGTAAAAGATTTTCTGGAGAACACATAGGAATATTTACTTCAATAGTAAAAGGTTTTCTAGAGAGGGCATAGGAATCTTTACTTCAATAGCGAAAGGATTTCTGGAGAAGACATAGGAATCTTTACTTCAATTGCAAAAGGATTTCTGGAGAGGGCATAGGAATCTTTACTTCAATAGCAAAAGGTTTTCGTTTCCACACAACGAAGACAATCTTTATAAATCATAACATGAACTCCAAGATATTCAATGCAAGACAAATATCAAATAGATACACCATAAAAGGCAGTAGCCATCTATTTTCAATATGAAAATCAGTACAAACATAAAAATAATCAAAGTAACAAACTAGTTGAGCCTGAAATAAAATTATTTAAAAGAGAACAGCATAACAAAAATACCAGGTATGCATATCTCCGGATGCCACGGCCGACATTTGCATAAGAACTTCAGCTGTGCGATACATTAAGATACATATGATGTTTCCTTTCGAACGTTTTGCAAATTCATGTCTATTAAAATACCAAATCTGCACACACTTTTGCAACCGCTTTACATTACGAGAAACTTTAGGAAAAAATATTATTTGAAGCAATTATTGGTTTACGACTCAGTTTTATATGCAGTGTTACTGAAAGGGTAGGTAGAATAACAGGGGAATATAAATAGAAATACAGGGCTAAGTAGATATGGGTATTTTGGGGTATTTGGAAAGTCAATGGAGGCCCTAACCATTCTTCAAGTGTCACCTCACTGATGTGAATCAAAGTGAAAGTGTTACCTTACCCATGTGAATCAAAGCGAAAATGTCACTTCACTGATGTGAATCAAAGTGAAAGTGTCACCTCACTGATGTGAATCAAAGTAAAAGTGTCACTTCACTGATGTGAATAAAACTGAAGTGTTACCTCACTCATGTGAATCAAAGCGAAAGTGTCACCTCACTGATGTGAATCAAAGTGAAAGTGTCACCTCACTGATGTGAATCAAAGTAAAAGTGTCACTTCACTGACGTGGATAAAACTGAAGTGTCACCTCACTGATGGGAATCAAAGTGAAACTGTCTCCGCACTGATTTGAATCAAAGTGAAAGTGCCACCTCACTGATGTGAATCAAAGTGAAAATGTCACTCTCATTGATGGGAGTCAAAGTGAAAGTGTCCCTTCACTAATGTGAATCGAAGTGAAAGTGTCACCTCACTGATGTGAATCAGTGAAAGTGTCGCTTCACTAATGTGAATCTAAGTGAAATTGTCACCTTGCTGATGAGAATGAAAGTGAAAGTGTCTCCTCACTGATGTGAATCTAAGTGAAAGTGTCACATCATTGATGTGAATCGTAGTGAAAGTGTCACATCACTGATGTAAATCAAAGTGAAAGTGTCATCTCACTAAAGTGAGTCAATGTGAGTGTTACCTTACTGATGTGAATTAAAGTGAAAGTGTTACCTAACTGATGTGAATCAAAGTGAAAGTGTCACCTTAATGACGTGAATGGAAGTGAAAGTGTCACCTTAATGACGTGAATGGAAGTGAAAGTGTCACCTCACTGATGGGAATCAAAGTGAAATTGTCACCTCACTGATGTGAATCAAAGTGAAAGTGTTACCTCACTGATGTAAATCGAAGTGAAAGTGTCACCTCACTGATGGGAATCAAAGTGAAATTGTCACCTCACTGATGTGAATCAAAGTGAAAGTGTTACCTCACTGATGTAAATCGAAGTGAAAGTGTCACCTCACTGATGGGAATCGAAGTGAAAGTGTCACCTCACCGTGTGAATCAAAGTGAAAGCGTCACCACACTGATGTGAATCAAAGAGTAAGTGTCACCTCACTGATGTGAATCAAAGGGAAAGTGTCACCTTACTGATATGAATCAAAGTGAAAGTGTAACCTCACTGATGTGAATCAAAGTGAAAGAGTCACCTCACTGATGTGAATCAAATTGAAAGTGTCACCTCACTGACATGAATCAAAGTGAAAGTGGCACCTCACTAAAGTGAATGAAAGTGAAAGTTTCACCTCCAGATGTGATTCTCAGTGACAGTGTCACCTCACTGATGTGAATCAAACCAAAAGTGTCACCTCACTGATGTGAATCAAAGTGAAAGTGACCCCTCACTGATGTTAATCAAAGAGAAAGTGGAACTTAACCAATGTGAATCAAAGTGAAAGCTTCACCTCACTGATGTGAATTAAAGTTAAAGTGTCACCTCATTGATGTGAATCAAAGGGAAAGTGTCACCTTACTGATATGAATCAAAGTGTCACCTCACTGATGTGAATCAAAGTGAAAGAGTCACCTCACTGATGTGAATCAAATTGAAAGTGTCACCTCACTGATGTGAATCGAAGTGAAAGTGTCACCTCACTAAAGTGAATGAAAGTGAAAGTGTCACCTCCTGATGTGATTCTAAGTGATAGTGTCACCTCACTGTTGTGAATCAAACCGAAAGTGTCACCTCACTGATGTGAATCAAAGTGAAAGTGACCCCTCACTGATGTGAATCAAAGAGAAAGTGGCACTTCACCGATGTCAATCAAAGTGAAAGTGTCACCTCACCGTGTGAATCAAAGTGAAAGCGTCACCTCACTGATGTGAATCAAAGAGTAAGTGTCACCTCACTGATGTGAATCAAAGAGTAAGTGTCACCTCACTGATGTGAATCAAAGTGAAAGAGTCACCTCACTGATGTGAATCAAAGTGAAAGAGTCACCTCACTGATGTGAATCAAAGTGAAAGAGTCACCTCACTGATGTGAATCAAATTGAAAGTGTCACCTCACTGACATGAATCAAAGTGAAAGTGGCACCTCACTAAAGTGAATGAAAGTGAAAGTGTCACCTCCAGATGTGATTCTCAGTGACAGTGTCACCTCACTGATGTGAATCAAACTGAAAGTGTCACCTCACTGATGTGAATCAAAGTGAAAGTGACCCCTCACTGATGTTTATCAAAGAGAAAGTGGAACTTCACCAATGTGAATCAAAGTGAAAGCTTTACCTCACTGATGTGAATTAAAGTTAAAGTGTCACCTCACTGATGTGAATCAAAGGGAAAGTGTCACCTTACTGATATGAATCAAAGTGTCACCTCACTGATGTGAATCAAAGTGAAAGAGTCACCTCACTGATGTGAATCAAATTGAAAGTGTCACCTCACTGATGTGAATCGAAGTGAAAGTGTCACCTCTCTAAAGTGAATGAAAGTGAAAGTGTCACCTCACTAAAGTGAATGAAAGTGAAAGTGTCACCTCCTGATGTGATTC
>NC_090766.1:16435952-16438452 GCF_036898095.1 Palaemon carinicauda | reverse complement strand
TGATGTAACTTACGGAAAATTATGCCAACATTGCAATAGTTGCTTTAGGTCTCCAAAATTAATTATATATCGCTCAAAATTTTCAAGCATTTATATTCATAAAAAGATAAAAAAAATTAAAATAATTGAAAAAATGTATCAACAGTAATTTTACTTCTGTTAAAAATATAGTAAAATATCAAATAGTTATTCTTAAAATAAAAACACTACCTATAAAGTTAACAAGTTTCATGAAATTGTTAAAAAGAATACTGAGATGCAACTTTAAAACAATTTCTATTACCCTAATAGAAGCGCTTATCAATTTCAAATAATTGACAAATTTATATAGGTAATATCAATATGACAACTGGCGAAATCTAACTTAGGCCCTTTGCGTCAATAGGCGTAGGAAAAGATCATGATGATGATGATGAATATCAATATATTAATTTTGCCAACAATTTGCAGCCAAAAAAAAATTGTTAACCATTTCATAATATGCCATTAAAGAAATTTCATTTTCTAGTTATGATAATCTTTGATAATTACGACGTGCAAGGGCACAACCATATACATACATACATACACACACACATACATACATATATACATATATATATATATATATATATATATATATATATATATATATATATATATATATATATATATATATATATATATATATATATATATATACATATACATATATATATATATATATATATATATATATATATATATACATATATATATGCATGTATGTGTATATATAAAGTATATATATATATATATATATATATATATATATATATATATATATATATATATATATATATATATATTTATACTTGAGTATAAATAAACATATATCTCTACGTATAAATATATTATTAGGAGAATCTTGATTTTCATCGTAACAACAAACGAATGGCATCCGATTAATTTTTCCATTACAATATATATATATATATATATATATATATATATATATATATATATATATATATATATATATATATATAAATTTCTACCTCTTACTTGGGATCGAACGCTGGCCCCTTCTAATGAAAGGCCAGGTCGAAACCAACCATGCCACGAGAGGCCATAAATGAAATCGGAACCTAACGCTACCCAGCTGTTAAGGATTTACCTAGCGAGACATCAGTCTCTTACCAGCGAGTTTTACCCGACTTCCCGGCCCACCACATGACACAATTGGTAGTAATTCATTCAAATTACCCCTAATGAGTCAATATGGATAAAAACTTTAACAAAACAAAAGGAAGATAAATTAGATAGATTAGTCTGCCCGTGTGTACCCTTAAGCAAGAGAACTCTAACCCAAGACAGTAGCGAATATTCCTTTTCTGGATTAAACTTTGAGAGTTAGTAATGCTATTAAAGTGATAACTGCGCCTCGTTGTTTTTAATTAGTGTTATCTAACCTCTTGATAATGCTATGAGCATTTTATATATATATATATATATATATATATATATATATATATATATATATATATATATATATATATATATATATATACATATATATATATATACACATACATATATATACATATATATATATATACACATACATATATATACATATATATATATATGTATATATATATATATGTATATATATATATATGTATATACTTATATATACACATATATATACATTTATGTATACATATATATAAATATGTATATATATATATATATATATATATATATATATATATATATATATACACACACACGTATATATATATATATATATATATATATATATATATATATATATATATATATATATATATATATATGTATATATATACATATAAAACAGAATAGTGAATAAAGGTATCAATAACAATAAGTATACTATCTACATACAAAAAGAAAATATTTCGGAAAAAGGAGCAATGTAAAAAAACACCCATAAAGACAAACATTACCCATATTTACTCTCCCTTAGAGAGGAGGGTCACCACAACATACTCATCCTCAAAGGAGCAATGTACTTGACAACGGGGAGCTATAAAGGCACTAATAAAAGTACAACCGTTCTATATATAGAGGAATAAAATAAAGAAAAAGAAAAAAAATAGGGTGAAAATATAACTGAGAGAGGAAACCTAAAATACTTCAGAAGTGAAAAACAATAAAGAGGAAAAAAGAATCCACATTAAAAACAAAAATAAAATATTGTATGTTTTAACTTTTCCCATAACAATACTACCAGTGAAAGTACAACCGTTCTATATATAGAGGAATAAAATAAAGGAAAAGAAAAAAAATTGAGTGAAAATATAACTAAGAGAGGAAACCGAAAATATATTTAAAGTGAAAAACCACAAAAAGTGAAAAAAAAAATCGACATTAAAAGCAAAAATAAAATATTGTATGTTTTAACTTTTCCCATAACAATACCACCAGTGAAAGTACAACCGTTCTATATATAGAGGAATAAAATAAAGAAAAAGAAAAAATAATGGAGTGAAAATAT
>NC_090766.1:16415952-16430952 GCF_036898095.1 Palaemon carinicauda | reverse complement strand
TTTGTACGAAAACATCCTAACGTTTGTACAAAACCGCATTAACGTTTGTATGAAAACGTCCTAACGTTTGCATGAAAACGTCCTAACGTTTGTATGAAAATGTCCTAATGTTTGTTCGAAAACGCCATAACGTTTGTTCGAAAACTTACAAACCTTTTGTTCTGAATAGTGAATTTTCTCGCCTCTGTGAAGGGCAAAGGCCCGCAAGGGACAGACGACGCATTCTCGTTTTTCTCCTCTTTGGAGATAATGAAATTTTGAGTGAATTTTTCTCCCTTCCACTTTTCCTCCACGACGAACTCCGCGCTTCGACACCATCGTAAATTCGTAACTTTAAATGGAATCCAAACATACTTCACTGGTCTTAGCTCGCTGAGGGGGTCTTAGGCGGGTTTTACCGCGAAATACGTTGAGCAAAGTACGGGAATTTCTCCAATGTGTAGGCAGATAGTCGGGGATGGCATTTTTACTCGCACTTTTTCTCTCTCTAATCCGGAACATTTCAGATCTTCTGAGGTCAGAAACCAATATATTCTAAATGGGGAAAAAATATAATGGAATGTTTTAGGGACGTAAGAGAGAGGGGTGGGGGTCAAGTAATATAAAACAGTAAATTTAAATATTAGAAACCAATTTACCGTGAATGGAAAGCAATTTTAAGGGAACGTTTTAGGGACGAGGGAAAGGGATAGCTTATATAAAAATGTAAATTTCAGATGTAAGAAACCAATATACTCTGAATGAAAAAAATAATAAATAAATAATGGAATGTTTTGGAGACGTAAGAGGCGGGTAAGTAATATAAAACAGTAAATTTATATGTTAGGAACCACTATACTATGAAAGGGAAACAATTTTAAAGGAACGTTTTAGGGACTTCTGGGAAGGGGGTAGCTTACATAAAAATTTAAATTCCAGATGTCAGAAACCAATATACATTGAAGGGCAAAAAAATTAAGGGAACATTTGGGAATGTAAGGGAAGCGGGTAACTTACATAAAACTGTAAAGTTAATGTTAGAAGCCACTATTCCCTGAATGGAAAAAGTTTTTAAGGGAACGTTCTGGGGACCTAGGGGAAGGGGGAAGCTTATACAAATGTAAATTTCTAAAGCTATATAGCTAATCATAACAATTCCCATTTGGTGACCAAAACAAAGTTAAGAAACCCCTATACTCAGAATGGAAAACAATCTTAAGGGAGCGTTTTGGAAACTTAAGGGAAGTGGCTAGCTTATATAAATGTAAATTTCTACAGGTATATAGCTCATCATAATTCCCATCTTGTGACCAAAACAAAGTTCAGAAACCCCTATACTCTGAATGGAAAAATATCTCAAGGGAATGTTTTAGGGACTTGAGGGAAGTGGCTAGCTTATATAAATGTAAATTTCTACAGGTATATAGCTCATCATAATTCCCATAGTGACCAAAACAAAGTTCAGAAACTACTATACTCAGAAGGGAAAACTATCTTAAGCGAACGTTTTGGGGACTTAAGGAAGGGGGTAGCTTATATAAAATGTAACTTTCTACAGCTATATAGCTCATCCTAACAATTCTCATTTTGTGACCAAAACAAAGTTCAGAAACCCTATATTCTGAATGGAAAAAATCTTAAAGGAACGATTTGGGGACTTAAGGGAAGTGGCTAGCTTATATAAAAATGTCAATTTATACAGCTCTATAGCTCATCCTAAAAATTTTCATTTTGTGACCAAAACAAAGTTCAGAAACCCCTATACTTAGAATGGAAAACAATCTTAAGCGAACGTTTTGGGGACTTAAGGGAAGGGGTTAGCTTATATAAGATGTAAATTTCTACAGCTACGTAGCTCATCATAATCCCCATCTTGTGACCAAAACAAAGTTCAGAAACCTCTATACTTAGAATGGAAAATAATCTTAAGGGAATGATTTGGGAATATAAGGGAAGGGGTTAGCTTTTATAAAATGTAAATTTCTACAGCTCTATAGGTCATCCTAACAATTCATTTTGTGACCAAAACAAAGTTCAGAAACCTCTATACTTAGAATGGAAAATAATCTTAAGGGAATGATTTGGGAATATAAGGGAAGGGGTTAGCTTTTATAAAATGTAAATTTCTACAGCTCTATAGGTCATCCTAACAATTCATTTTGTGACCAAAACAAAGTTCAGAAACCCTATATTCTGAATGGAAAAAAAAATCTTAAAGGAACGATTTGGGGACTTAAGGGAAGTGGCTAGCTTATATAAAAATGTCAATTTATACAGCTCTATAGCTCATCGTAACAATTTCCATCTTGTGACCAAAACAAAACTTCAGACCCTACTATACTCAGAATGGAAATTTCTATTGCTCTATAGCTCATCCTAAAAAATTTCCTTTCGTGACTAAAACAAAGTTCAGAAACCGTATATTCTGAATGGAAAAAAAATCTTAAAGGAACGATTTGGGGGCTTAGAGGAAGTGGCTAGCTTATATAAAAATTTCATTTTATACAGCTCTATAGCTCATCGTAACAATTTCCATCTTGTGACCAAAACAAAACTTCAGACCCTACTATACTCAGAATGGAAATTGATTGATTGGTTTGTGGTTTCCTGGCACCCTTCAGAATGGAATGGGCTAGTTAATATAAAATGTAAATTTCTACAACTATATAAATCATCATGATTCCCGTCTTCTGGGCAAAAATTTGTATAACGTTTCAGAAGAGGAGGGCAAAGGCAATCTTTCGGGCCACATTCCCTTCATTCCGACTTTCCCGGCTACTTGAAAAGCTCCCACGAAATGAATTTAAGACTTCTCGCACTCATACAAAAAGTTGACGCCCGGATCATCTTCATTCACAAACTGTAAAGTGGACAAAGTTTTAATTAGAATTTTTCAACAGCTGGAAACCTACTTTTGTCTCGCTAGGGAACGGACATTCCGAAATGTGAGGCTCGGAAAATAAAATTCACAAGTGTTTTATTCAAGGGTGCTGGAAATGTAAGATATGTTTAACAAGATGTGAATAATTCACAAGTAAAAGATTTTTTTATTCATTGCGTAAAACTAACATGTTTCATAACTTTCTAAAAATCCTAGACAGGAAAAATGTTTATTACCTCATGTTGTTAATAAGAGCAATAAAAAAATACATAATGAAATTCATAGTTATTCAAGATGACTGGCCATGTCTAAGCGTCGAGTCTAAAAAGCCAACTGCAAAAGAAAAAATGCACTAAAACAAACCTCCAAGAATGAAATGAGAAATAAACAATGCTATCTTTTAAAGACAAACTAATACTTTGGATGCGAGAAAGGAACTAGCCTTCCAGTTAATTAAAACCTTTGCTTCTACATTACCAAGAAAATAACCAAGGAAAATAGATCAATCATAAAGTCTATGAATTTTGAAAGATATAATGAATTAGCTGAAAAAAAGGAAAGAGAAAAAGGTAGACTTGTGCCATTTTCTAGCTCAGACTATAAATAAACAAGACAAATTAAAAGTAAGGAAGAGGAGAGGGGTTCCATAAAAAACATAATGAAGCAATAAACATGTCTCTGAAAGGAAAAAACATTTTAAGTCATGATAGAACGGAAGCAGAAAGAGAATTCCGAAGCTTTGCAGGCGGGAAACACTTACTGAATTGTAAAATTCTATCTGTAAATTAACTTCTTACGTTCCACAACTCTGACTCTAGCTTTCCCTGGCGAAATATACCAGCCATTATCAAAATAAGTATTCGCCTTTCCCTTCTTAAAGGACATTGAGACATCTTTTTCATCACCATCTCCTCCTACGCTTATTGACGCAAAGGGCCTCAGTTAGATTTCGTCCTCAGCCATGTAGGCCCGGGTCTTGCAATTCTTCTAGTGCCTTGTGGAGCCTGGTTGAAAGTTTGGTGAACTAATCTCTCTTGGGAAGTGCGAAGAGCATACCCAAACCATCTCCATTTACCCCTGACCATGATCTCAACCACATATGGCATGATCTTATCGTTTTCATACTGCGAGTAAATCTCTGTATTCTTTAATAATCATAATTTCTATCAATGAATATACTTTACTTTAACGAATGTCATCACTGTTGAATATTTTCTAAAAACAATTTTCAATGTGAATTTTGTATTTGCATCAAAAGTTCTTAATGAAAACATAAAATTTGCCAATTCCAGATTAGAGTATGTTATAGCTTGTAGACATTTTAAACTGAAAATACGAATAAAAAAATAGTTTGATGGCGACAAAGAAAAAGCAATCATCTACACCCTGAACGAAAATATAAAAGTAAATTCACTTTACTTGAACCGGTGTCCCATGAGCACATTCTATATAGCATGTTGCCGGTAAACGATGTACCAGACATTTTTTCTTTCTTTCTCTGGAGTTAAATTCACGTCCTATTCTTTGTTGATGTAATGCCAAACATAAAAACAAATTCAATTTAGCTCTCAATATTGGCAGTTGGGAAATACGTCTGACAACAACATCCTTCAGGACGTTAAAAGAAGTCATAAACTTGATCTTCTTACAACCTCACAGGTGTAAAGTAGAGTTCAATTGGAAATAATTACGAAAAGTGTTATTATTATTATTATTATTATTATTATTATTATTATTATTATTATTGGAAATAATTACGAAAAGCGTTATTATTATTATCATTATTATTATTATTATTATTATTATCATTATTATTATTATTATTATTATTATTATTATTATTATTATTATTACTTGCTAAGCTACAACCCTAGTTGGGAAAGCAAGATGCTATAACCCCTGTGGTTCCAACATGGAAAATAGTCCAGTGAGGAAAGGAAATACGGAAAAAAAATATTTCAAAAACAGTAAGAACATTAAATGAAATATTTTCTATATGAACTATAAAAATTTTAACAAAACAAAAAGAAAAATTAGATAGAATAGTGTGCCCCCGTGTACCCTAGCAAGAGAACTCTAACCCAAGACAGTGGAAGACCATGGTACACAGGCTATGGCACTATCCAAGACGATAAAACAGCCGTAATTTCAAAACAAATAGACAGATATTTGCGTATTTAGCAACACAATTTAAATAGACATCCCTCATTCGATTACAGAAATTAATGGAACACTCGTATGGAAAATTAGAAATAATAATTACCATCTATCCTAATCTATAAACAAATAGACGGACATTGTCTTGGGTAGTGTCATAGCCTCTGTACCATGGTCTTCCACTGTCTTGGGTTAGAGTTCTCTTGCTTGAGGGTACACTCGGGCAAACTATTCTATCTTATTTCTCTTCCTTTTGTTTTGCTAAAATTTTTATAGTTTATATAGTAAATATTTATTCCAATAATGTTAGTATTCTTAAAATATTTAATTTTTCCTTGTTTCCTTTCCTCTCTGGGCTATTTTCCCTGTTGGAGCCCATGGGCTTATAGCATCCTGCTTTTCCAACTAGGGTTGTAGCCTAGCAAGTAATAATAATAATAATAATAATAATAATAATAATAATAATAATAATAATAATAATAATAAAAATAATAATAATTTACGTATTTATCAACACGACTGAAACAGACATCCCTTATTCGATTACATAAATTAATGGAACACTCGTATGGAAAATTAGGAAGAATAATGAACATCGGTCCTCATCTAAAAACAAATAGACGGACATTTACGTATTCATCAGCATTACCGAAATGCCCCAATTAGGTGATTCCTACGAGTCCTTAAATTTGCTGCTTGGTTCTTAAATATTTGTAGGTTTAACAATCAAAACTGTATCAGAACAACCATATATATATATATATATATATATATATATATATATATATATATATATATATATATATATATATATATATATATATATATATATATATATATATATATATATATATATACATATATATATATATATATATATATATATATATATATATATATATATATATATATATATATATTTATATATATATACATATATATATATATATATATATATATATATATATATATATATATATATATATATATATATAAATAAACAAGATGAACAAAATAGTATCCAACATTTCAAAAGTTTAAATTCAAACACACAGAACAGCAAATAAAACTGACAAAGAAAAAAAAAAGTTTTATCTTCCATAACTAATTATTAGAAAGGAACAGTAATCAAATCATCGAATCAAAACAAGTAATAACATTACCATCATTGCCGTTCTCCAATTACTTCCAGTAGTTTAATGGAATATCTTTACGATCATTCTCGATAAAATGTAAAAAAAAATGGCGTAAACATCTTCATTTGCAAAATAAAATTAACATGAATAGCAATATAAATCAGATTACTTCTTTGCAACAAACAAAATCTATATAACCGCTGTCTATCGGAATGAAAATAATAAAATAACAAAGTAAAATTTTCCCAAAATACAAAAGTATTATTTTCCCATAACAACAAAGTAGCATTTTCCCATAATAACAAAGTAGCATTTTCCCACAATAACAAAGTACCGGTTTCCCATATCCCTAAATATCCAAGTAGCATTTTCTCATAATAAGAAAGTAAAATTTTTCCAAAATAACAAAGTAACATTTTCCAAAATGTAAAAATGTCCCAATCTAACAAAGTGAAACTTTTTCCCAAGAAACTAAGTAACATTTTCCGAAAATAACAAAGCAACATTTTCCTAAAATAACAAGTAAATTCCCAAAATAACAAAGTTAACATTTTTCCAAAATAACAAAGTAAAATCTTCCCAAACTAACAAAGCAAAAATTCCCCCTCCCCCCAAAAAAACTAATTAACATTTTCCCAAAATAACAATGAAACATTTTCAATAATAACAAAGCAGCATTTTTCTTAAATAACAAAGTAGCATTTTCCCATAATATCAGTCACATTTTCCCAAAATAATGTAACATTTACCCAAACTAACAAAGTAAAAGTTTTCCAAAAAAACAAAGTAACATTTTCCCTTAATAAGAAAGTAAAATTTTTCTAAAATAACAAGGTACCATTTTCCCATAATAACAAAGAAATATTTTTCCTAAATTAAAAAAGTAACAATTTCCCAAAATAACAAAGAAGAATTTCCCATAATACCAAGTAACAAAATTCCCAAAATAATAAAGTAACATTTTCCCATAATAAAAAAAAAAAAAAAAAAAAAAAAAAACACTTTCCCAAAATAAAAACTAAGTTTTCCCCCCAAAAAACAAAGCAACATTTTCCCAAATAACAAAGTAACATTTTCCATAATAACAAAGAAACCTTTTCCCAAAATAAAAAAGTAAAATTTTCCCAAAATAATGCTTCTTCCCATTCGCTATCTAAGGTATGCACGTCACATTCTCCAACCAATAACCAGTGTCTCCAAAGGGAGGGGTCAGCTCCTGGTAAAAACAAGACAACAACTCCCAAAGTAATTCTGTCTTTGCTAACACTAAGCAAAGATGTCTTATGGCTTCAAATATTTCATAAGGCAGCACAAATGACTTCATTTACATTTATGACATATATCTTTCTAGTGGTAGCGTGCACATACATACACACAAAAATGATTGTCTAATATTAAGGTCCATATTTCAATAATTTTTTTTGAGACTGTCGACCCAACCCATACTTCATCTTTTTATAATTTTCTATTCAAACCATTATTTCTCAACTTCCTACAAACTTCCTAACAAAAAAATTATACTAAAACAACCCTCTTTTTTTATTATTATTCACTTTGCGGACACCACTTTGACCAAATATTCTTTTAAAAAATATCAAATAATTTCAATTTCTTATTAAAAATGTGCTGTAGAACGTCAGCAATTTTCGTTTGTTAACCTTTAAAAATCTTTACGAAGGAAACTTATATTCTATCAACATTGATTGGTCTTCCTCATTCTACAGTAAGAATTTTAGTTAGGAACTCAATGGGGCAATGTAAACAAATATTTACTTATATGAAAAACACTTCGCCTTTGAAGCCAGCAATGTACTTAACAAAAGAAGAAGCAAATATTATGAGGGTATTCACTTAATATTTCAAATCCTGAAAGAAAATTAGATATTACAAAGACTACTTTCAATGAATACAAATCTAGTTACATAAAAATTACAAAGACTACTTTCAATGAATACAAATCTAGTTACATAAAAAAACAAAGATTCTCTAGATGATACTTACTTTCAACCAAATTTACATCCTTTCCCCTATTATGATAATTACATAATTTTAAATTTCTTACAGTAAATTATTCAAATGCAAATTGGATTCTCATACTGAAAAGCGAATAAGAATATTCTTTTCCTGCTTCATTAAATAGCTTAATTAGCTCGCCCTTCTTAACAACATTATATCCGCTGCATCGCTTGAACAACGTCCAACTATCTTTCCTGGTCTCGAGCGTTTCCTTAAACAGTGTCTTAAAAAAGTAAAAACATTTAATACATCTTGCTATAATAAGGTATTTAAATACATATGAGGCTATGGAGCTCATAACTGAGACTATAGAATGTATTTGGGCCATGCGTGACCCGTAATCTTGAAATGTTAACAATTTCGTCAATGTAAAGTTACAAGGATATAACTTCATTTTATTATTATTATTATTATTAATTGCTAAGCTACAACCCTAGTTGGAAAAACAGGATGCTACAAGCCCAGGGGCCCCAACAGGGAAAATAGCCCAGTGAGGAAAGGAAATAAGGAAAAATACATATTTTAAGAACAGAAATAAAAGTTACTTTCCAAAATGATTTGGTCCATTAACATTATTTGACTCTCATAAAAACCCACCCTTCCCAAGAAACGAATGTGAGCCTATTTTTTTTTTTTTTTAATCAATCCATCTAGTGTGAATGACTCTTTTGAAGTAAAAAATATGAAGCTTAAAAAAGCAACGGAAGAAAGTTCAAGGACACAAAACTTACCCTTAAAATAAATCATCGATATACCTGTGATGCTGATATTCCAAATACAGTTTTAAGGCCGCTCATGAACGGCAGAGGCATAAGAGCAGAGAAAATGCCCTAGAGACTGACCATATATGTTGGTGTGGTACTGTTATAAACACACATTATGGTTCCAATCAAAATGTCTCTTCAATGTGTTATATATTTTAGACTTGCAGGTTACTTCTTCTGAATAAGTCTAAGTTAACTTTAAAACAGTTTATTAGCAGCTCCATCACAGGAGTATAGATGGTTGGGTCGGATGACCATTCCGTATGACAGGATGATAAGAACTAACAAAAATATATTTTCTGATGATAACGTATACTTAGTTATCTCAGCATTTACGTAAAATGGTAAACGCAACATTAATATAGGAAGCTATCTAGATCCGGTGAGACACAACTCTTCTCACGGTTTGCATTGTGTTTACTCTTCATGGAAAATGTTACATTGCAAATGGTTAGCTTGGTCTTGACTTTCGCATCCTGTTTATGACTGACTTGGCGTTCTCACACTCCTCCAAACTTCTACATTGACCTCTTGGGTCATGGATTTAATCATGTAATTTTACACACATTACATATATACATATGATCAACGCCCAAGCCCCCTCTCCATCCAAGCTAGGACCAAGAAAGACCAGGCAAGGGCTGCTGATGACTCAACAGGTAGACCTTCAGGCTCCCCCCAAAACCCCAATTCTTAGATCACAAGGATGGTGAGGTTACAGACACTGCAAGAAACTATCGAACTTGAACGGGACTCGAACCCCAGTCCGGCAAATCGCCAGGCAGGGACGTTTCCAATAGCACACCATACACTGAGGATGTGCATCCTGTTATACCCTTACTGCGCGGCGAGTAACCAATTAGATAAGTGTAGGGAGAGATAGGATCAGTGGTCGGCAGGGCTACGCGCACGAACTCTCCGCTCAGCAATGGTGTGATAGGGTGCACTTTCTCAGAGCAAGGTGTGCCAGGAATTCTTTGTGTCCAACTGTATATTCATACTTGGATTATCAGCATATCAAAGATGACCTTTACTTATGCTTGTGGTTTCCAGTTAAAACTACAGTACTATGGATAAAAAGAAGGATATAGAAGGATAAAAAACTCAACATAGGACTACAGCATATCAGCAATAGGAAATCTCCACTGAAATTATGGAATATTTTCAGTAAGAGATAACTTCGAATCTACAGGGGAGAATGTCTGAAATAACAAGCAAATATTACCATATAAACGTCACAATACTGGACGCCACATCTCCAAAGTAACAGATAATCTTACCCATACTAGGTTGTATGCAATAGCGTTTAAATTTTTTGGCCGGAAGCACACTAGCGACCCTGTGGTGCCACAAAGCCACAGCATCGCGTGGCGGGGATGTGGTCTCCCATAGGTTTCGGGGATGAGCGACAGAGAGCCACAGTCGCTTGTCACAGTTGCTAGTTTGCGCGGCAAAACTTGAAAACAATGGAAACCTATGGGAGACCACATCCCCGCCACAAGATGCTGTGGCTTTGTGGCGCCAGAGAGTCGCTAGTGTGCTCCCGGCCTTTTGCTATAAGGTCCTTATCGCCGGACTAGCAAGACTATTCCAGCTAATCCACTCGTTACATACACATTCTTTGCTAGGAATGTTCGCAGTAACATGAATGTTTCCATACCCTCTTGCTTGAGGGTACACTCGGGCACACTAATCTATTTCATTTCTCTTCCATTTGTTTTGTTAAAGTTTTTATAGTTTATAAAGGATATATTTATTCTAATATTGTTACTCCTTAAAATATTTGGGTTTTTTTCATGTTTCCTTTCCTCACAGGGCTATTTTCCCTGTTAGAGTCCTTGGGCTTATAGCATCCTGCTTTTCCAACTAAGGTTGTAGCTCAGCAAGTAATAATAATAATAATAATAATAATAATAATAATAACAATAATAATAATAATAATAATAATAATAATAAAATTATAAATGTTGTGACATAAAAACTATATCATTTCAGATAGAGGCAATAGCATTAACATTATTAATTACGGATATCTACAACAATAAATTACTAAACAGATCAGACGTAGCAGAAAGCATTACGATTTTGTAGATATCAAAAGAAACATTGACAATGATGACGTAAATGTTAAGATTACGTGGATACTTGATGTAACATGAAAACACCGCTACAGCCTGGATGTGAATAACATAAAAACATTTAATATTCAAGGAGCAGATAAGCATTAACATTCATGGATATGAACATGTAAACATTAATAAATCATCTACGCCCACAGGTGAAGACACACCTAGCAAAGTAAATTCTTAATAAGCGAGGCTTAACGACAGCCAAGATTCTCTGTCAATAGAAGTGAATAACGGTGAAGTAATGTATTAAGAATAGATGTGGTCCCTCTGTGACAATAGAACTCAATAGATTTTGGTCACACTGAAAATTTAATTCCCTTTGGGTGAAGCCTTGTCGATTGGCTGTCAGAGGCGCTCATCCTAAAGAAAATTTATATACCAATATATACTTAAAATAGGGGAAAAATATAAGAGACTGGAAAGGAGCAGCGAACACACGGAGAAAGTAATATCTGAAATGAAATCTTGTCAAGTCCTGTCTCGGAAAATGCTATTCGCTTTGTGTTCCTCAGCAACATTACAAAAAAAGTGAGAGCAAAATGCGGAAAAAAAGCACGTGAGCGGAAGAGAAGCGGCGTCCGCAAGAAACCTTTAGTTGGGGCCTCGAGGTCGGAGAGCGGAAGTATGTTGGCAGGTTGTCACCAAGCTTGACGGAACGACAGAAGGGAGGGGGGGGGGGGGGGAAAAGATGGTTGGTATCCACGGGGTCCCACCGATGAAAATGGCTGGGGTCACAAATGTTCACCTGATTTCAATGGGGGATGAGGTCTTGTGAAGACAAGCTATCAACCTCATCAAGGGGGAGAAAATGTAGAAGGGAAAATAACGACACGTGATAAGGCCGAGGAAAATGATGTCCCTTGGGGGTAGGTAAAGGAAATTCTATTTGCAAAGGATATCAAATGAAATATACAGTGAGAAACTATGAATAATCTACGACAACGGAAATAATGATTAGCTTGCTGCAATTCTAATTTAATTTCTTTATTTAAAACTTGAAAAATATTATTTCAAAACAAAACCTTAAGATAAAAAACATTACTCATAACCCAAAGGTCACACAATTTACAAAATGATCTTTATATCAGAAACACGAAGAATTTTCATAACAAAGAAATCTATACATCTACATACTTGCGATTAAGTCTAAAAGCATAAGGAAACAAAGATTAATTTGTACATCACCTTCATGGAGATAATGCCATGTTTATCTCTCTGTATATAGAATGGTAAGGGAATTTTCGAGTCCCCATGCTTGAGTAACACGCGAGTAACTGCATGATTTTCTATTTCCTTTGGGGGGACATTTCTGGTCTGGACTAGAAATGGATACCAGACGGTCGCTTCCATTGGTCTCACGTACGAAAATAGTTATTGTTCAACAAATCCTTATTTTTTTTTTTTTCCTTCTTCGGGTCCACACAAGAATACATCCGCAGAGTAATAACAACTCTTACACGTTTTGTAGGCACCGTTGTGTATCAGCAAGCGATACCTACCTAGCTTAGCCAACTCTCATGAATGCCGTTTTGTGTATATACTGTAGTTATGCACTTCGTAATGAAAAAGAAAACCTCTACACATTCGTCAAATGATACTGGTTTAAATGTAAAAGTTTGTAAATTATGAGCCCATCAAAGTTAGAAGGAAATCAAAAGGTTGGAATTATTGTGCTTCCGACAGCTTATGCAGTTAATAACTGTCATACATTAGTATTCTTACCACCAACATTAAAAAAATGAATCAGTTGTAATGAAGGTTTCAAAGATACCTGTACTTTTTCCAAACTTCCTAGCTTACATCCCAATCACTGATAAATCTCTGATTATATATATATATATATATATATATATATATATATATATATATATATATATATATATATGTATATATATGTGTATATATATATATATATATATATATATATATATATATATATATACTGTATGTATGTATATATATATATATATATATATATATATATATATATATATATATATATATATATATATATACTGTATATATATATAAATATATATATATATATATATATATATATATATATATATATATATATATATATACTGTATATATATACATATATATATATATATATATATATATATATATATATATATATATATATATATATATATACTGTATATATATATACATATATATATATATATATATATATATATATATATATATATATATATATATATATATACACACCAGTTTCTCAGGCCCTGGTTCGATTCCCCGGCCGACCAGAAGCTATTATCTTCGAGTCGATTTCCCTTCTTGTCTCTGATTCCAGGGTATAGAGAGAACCCAGTTAATAGGAAGAGTATAATATATGGCTTATTTGAATATGAAAAACACCTCTAAATGTGCAAAATTTATCATATATATATATATATATATATATATATATATATATATATATATATATATATATATATATATATATATATATGTGTGTGTGTGTGTGTGTGTGTGTGTGTGTGTGTGTGTGATAATTAAAACAAACACAATAATGTTAAAATATAAATATATTTCTACCTCACATTGGGATTTAACCATAGTCTCTTCAAATGAAAGGCAAGGTAGCTATCAATCATGCCACAAGAAGCCCTTAATGAAGTCGGAACATATGTTAACCGTATTTCAGAATTTACCTGATGAGACCACCGTCTTACATACCAGTGAGCTCTACCCAACTTAACGACTCACCAGGTCAACAAAAACTGTTAAATTTGGTAGTGATATCGATAATACATGCTTAGAAAATAGGTTAAACTACTTTAAATTTCCATAAAAAGAAAATTTTGGAAATTAAGGCCAACAATTAAAAAGAAGAAAGAACATATCAAACAAACTGACTCAAAAAGAAATATTGAGTTATTATAAATATTATCAATAAATATTATCGTTGTATCTATTGAAACAATAACCTAATTAGCAGCTGTTGTAATAGATATGAGTAAGGAAAAGAACGCTTATTTGAATGTACCCCAGACTGTATTTGCAAATGTCTCGTACAATTTAATTTTTGCAAGACCATCTTTAAAATAATTATTGGTAAAAGTACTAATTTAAGCATCCCCTGAGAAATATAACATATCACCAACACTATGAAGCTTTATATAGTCTTATCAAACCTTTCCTTACAATTTCCTGTATATCGGTCTTAAGTATATTTCCTTTTCAACAGATATTATTTCATGTAATAGGGAATACATTTTGCTTGCTGATATCATTCTCATTTTCGATTTATTGATGGTGCATTGACTGATCAAAACAATTCAAACCATAAAAACAATCTAAACAAATCAATTCTGATTTTATAACATTCCCGAAAAAAGACAATTCCAACAATTTGTAGGGACGTAAACAAACAGAAAAGACAGCAAGTTAAATGGAAGGGGAGACGTGGCTGTGAGAGGGGAAATTCCAGAGAAAGTGAGGGGAGGAGGGCCTCTTGAGATAGGGGCGTTCTGTGACGGGGAGTGAGTATGTGCCGAGGAGGGGCAAGGGAACGTCGCTGAGACTAGGGCGGGAAAGGAGGGGGAGGGTAAGAAGTGTGTAAAGGAAGAGGGATGGCGAACGAGAAGAGAATATCAAGAGGCGGTCTGCTTAGACTGGGAGATGAAGGCCATTTGGGTTCGACAGCCACAATCGGTTTCATTCATCTTCCTATCAGGGATCGCTTCCAACGGTAACGAAGAGGGAGGTAAAGATTGTTGGAAAAAAGGGAAGAAAATAGTTGATTTCTGTTAAAATAAAAAAATTTTGGGTTATTCATCTGCAATTTAATGATGTGTCAGGTTGCATTAACTAATCAGGTATATATCATGCTACTGGTGTACGCGACCCGTTAAAAATGACGTCTTAATATTTAGATAGATAAGCACGCACATTTACATTCAACCCGT
>NC_090766.1:16394551-16410452 GCF_036898095.1 Palaemon carinicauda | reverse complement strand
CAAAATTGAGAGTAGTAGGATTAAAACGAAATTTGTTTCACTATCTTCATGGCCGAGTTCGATCCCGACACAACGCCCAAAAATACTGTTTCTTTCCGTGATTCTTATATTTCTTATTCACACAGAAGACGTGATATATGTTTTTTCATAAGTATAAAATAAGTTTTACCCAACATACTTTACAAAGGATTTTCACGATGAGAGCGAGTGTGATATAACAATCTTTATATTTATCAAGGTTGGAAAGGCGTTATGAATTAATTCTAACTTTTAACTTTTCAAATCATTATACATAATTGAGATATTGTCAGCAGTTATATAATTTTGTTCAATTGAACATACATCTTTAAAACGATATAAAAAAATCACATATCTATTAAATTTACTACAAAATGTAAGAAAAATAAAACCTAAAGACATAATTTACACATAAAATCAGAAGTGACAATTGATACATATTGAAAATGATTCCATAAATTTCTAAGTTTTCTCGATTCAATTTTACGAACTGTCATTGGTAACGACAATGAATAAAATCTTTTTTAACATTCTAGGAAAATTTTCTGCGTAATTCTACCAAAAGTCTTATATCGAAAGGATTCTTTATTCCATCCCCTTTAAAATTCTCTCTCTCTCTCTCTCTCTCTCTCTCTCTCTCTCTCTAAATGCAACCTTAATTTCCAACTATTAACAACATACTAACGCTTAGCCATTATTAACTTTTTCTTCCCATCAGTTTTCCAATGATTTCTCTCTCTCTCTCTCTCTCTCTCTCTCTCTCTCTCTCTAAATGAAACGTTAATTTCAAACTATTAACAACACACTAAGGCTAAGCCATTATTAACCTTTTACTTCTAATCAGTTCTCTCTCTCTCTCTCTCTCTCTCTCTCTCTCTCTCTCTAAATGAAACGTTAATTTCAAACTATTAACAACACACTAAGGCTAAGCCATTATTAACCTTTTACTTACAATCAGCTCTCTCTCTCTCTCTCTCTCTCTCCTCTCTCTCTAAATGAAACCTTAATTTCAGGATATTGACGACACACTAAGGCTAAAGCATTATTAACCTTTTACTTCCAATCAGTTTTCCAATTCTCTCTCCCCCCCCCCCCCCTCTCTCTCTCTCTCTCTCTCTCTCTCTCTCTCTCTCTCTCACTAAATGAAACCTTAATTTCAAACTATTAACGGCACACTAAGGCTAAAGCATTATTAACCTTTTACTTCCAATCAGTCCCCCCCCCTCTCTCTCTCTCTCTCTCTCTCTCCCTCTCTCTCTCTCTCTCTCTCTCTCTCTCTCTCTCAATGAAACCTTAATTTCAAACTTGTAACGACACACTAGCGCTAAACCATTATTAACCTTTTCTTCCAATCAACTCTCTCTCTCTCTCTCTCTCTCTCTCTCTCTCTCTCTCTCAATTAAACAGCATTTTCAACATATTAATGATAGACCAAGCCATTATTAACCTTTTTCTTCAAATCAGTTTTCGACTTTCTCTCTCTCTCTCTCTCTCTCTCTCTCTCTCTCTCTATATATATATATATATTGTATATATATATATATATATATAGTATATGTATATATATGTATATATACATATATACATATAAATATACATATATATATATATATATATATATATGTATATTTACATATAAATAAATATATATATATATATATATATATTGTATATGTATATATATGTATATATACATATATACATATAAATATACATATATATATATATATATATATATATGTATATTTACATATAAATAAATATATATAATATATATATTTATAATATATATACTGTATATATATGCACCCTACCTTCTTACGGTCATTCCCACCCTTTTCCTCCAGTCCATTTTCAATCTCACACGCAGAACAATATGTCACAATGAGCGAGTCCCTCCTCTCTCTCGTTCACTTCTTTCCAGGCAATTTTCTTATTAGCACGACGAGGAGAGAACCTCGCCAATGCTCCCCAAAGGTCTCCCTATCCTATATTGCTCGTGATATCCAGCCTCCACAACTCGATGGTTAATGAGATAGCGGGAAGCGTTTTGCATATTCGTTACCTTATCGCAAAATGGAGTCAACAATATTGGAACAGCGGTGGTGGCCAAGTCTTTTAGGGCCATGAAGTTTCTTCGTACATATCACAGGCTATGTGCAAACAAGCACGTTTCCGAGAGAGAGAGAGAGAGAGAGAGAGAGAGAGAGAGAGAGAGATTGTTTATAACTGTAGAGCTACTTCTTACGATAACCCTTAATCATTTATCTCATTAATAATCACCTCTTTGTTACAAATTATTTCTAATTATGCGAATTATTTTCCAGTATGAAAAAACTATTTATAGACGTTAATTTTTACAATAATCAGGTTAGGAAATTACTCTTTTTACAATGACTAATTTAATTACCAATTAATTCATCTTAATGAAGTACGCATATACAAATAATTAGACTAAAACGCGTGGGGGTTATCACGCCCGCACACAGACCTTCATAGCTGCTCTTAATAATAAATCTATTGTTTTACAAGAAATTACATATTTAAAACATAAAATGAAGTTGTGATCTATTAAAAATATTGTTTAGTGTATTCAATGCACAACTTTATAAGTATCGTAAGTCAGTTGTCTTGCTAACGAGTGTTGTGCTTTGACCTCTGTTGCTGGAGTTTAGATGATTTAGCTGTTCATGTGCATACATGTGTGTGCGTATATATATATATATATATATACATATATATATATGTATATATATATATATATATATATACACACACACACAAAAAAAAAAAACACCAACCACCCCTAAGATACCACCGCTAGAGTGTTGCTGGGTCCTTTGACTGGCCAGAGAGTACTACATTGGTTCCCTCTCTCTGGTTACGACTAATATTGTCTTTACCTACACATACACCAAATAATCTGGCCTATTCCTTCGACATTCTCCTCTATTCTCATACATCTGGCAACACTGTGATCACCAAACAATTCTTTGCTCAAGGGGTTAACTACTGCTCTGTAATTGTTCAGTGGCTACTCTCCTCTTAGTAAGGGTAGAGGAGATACTTCAGCCATAGTAAGCAGCTCTTCTAGGAGAACACTCTAAATCAAACCATTGTTCTCTAGTCTTAGGTAGTACCATGGCCTCTGTACTATGGTCTTCCACTGTCTTGGTGTAGAGTACACTCGGGCACGCTGTTCTATCTCATTTCTCTTCCTCTTGTCTTCTTGAAGTATTTAAAGTTTATATACTGTTCTTAAAATAGTTTATTTTGATAGTTTATTACTTCTCTTCTAGTTTATTAATTTCTTTGTTTCGTTTCTTTACTGGGCTATTTTTCCCTGTTGGAGCCCTTGGGGTTATAGCATCTTGCTTTTCTAACTAGGGTTATAGCTTAGCTTGTATTATATATATATATATATATATATATATAATATATATATATATATATATATATATACATATATATGATTGTAAGTAGGTCGAGGACAGCGGCTTCTCAATATCCAGTTCTCTGCATTAATAATGTTTCTTTAACTATGTACGATTCCTTTAAAATTTTAAGTGTGATTCTTGATTGAAAATTAATTTTTGTGAAACACATTCGGTCTTTTTCTTCTTCAATTGCACAAAAAATGGCTTATTGTAAAGTCTTATAAGATTTTCGGTGATCGATCTATTTTGAAAAAGTGTTTTAATTCTTTCGTTTTACCTTGTTTCGACTATTGTTCTCCGGTCTGGTCTTCAGATGCTGATTCTCCTTTTGATTTGATGGACAAAAACTTGCTGTCTCTTAAATCTATTATGCCTGACCTGGGTATGAAACTCTGACCCCATCGCTCATTTAGTTCTTTATGCAGGATGCCTAAAATTTTACCTAATTCTGACCATCCTTTGCATTCGGACCTTCTCAGAGTATGCGGTTAATTCTAATAGTCTTGCCTTCTCCATCATAAGGTTCAATACTACACAGTATTCTAGCACTTTTATCCCAGCTGTGAAAAGATTGTGGAATGATCTTCATAATCAGGCAGTTGAATCGGTGGAATTTCAGAAATTCAAACTTGCAGTGAACTTTTCATGTTGAACAGACCGACATACATATCTCTTCATAGTTTATAATATGGGAGATCTCTTTTTAATATTGTTACTGATCTTAAGATAACATATATTCATTACTTATCATATAGTTTAATAATTTCCTTATTTCCTTAGCTCTCTAGGATATTTTTTCATGGTAGAGCTCTTGGGCTCATATCTTCCTGCTTTTCCAACTAGAGTTGTAGCTTAGCTAGTAATAATAAAAATGATGATAATATATATATATATATATATATATATATACTGTATATACATATGTATGAATACATATACATTACATATACATAAAAACATATACATTATATAAATATATATATATATATAAATACACATATATATATATACATATACATATATATATATATATATATATATACATATATATATATATATATATATACAGTATATGCACGCGTGAAAGCGCTTTTGAGCACGAAAACCATCCAAACTCCAGCAAAGGAATCTATTCATGTGGAACTGTATCGCTGCAAACAAAGGAGTTCCTCGAATTAAGAACCATGAATGAAATTCTTTACATCAATACATAAAAAAAATAGAATAAAAAAAAAAAGAAGCGCGTCAATCCTTCAACGCACTTCCTCTGAAGGGAACGCCCATGGGGAATCTATTGTTCGGAGGACACGCATTGGAAAAAGTTGTGTCAAAATTTGTTCACTCAAGAAGACATTTTCTAAAGATATACAATATGTAAAAGGCCTCCCTTCTCTTTTCATGTAATGCATTCAGAATTTAGATATATAATAACATATCCGAGAGCTTTGTTATTATTATTATTATTATTATTATTATTATTATTATTATTATTAATATTATTATTATTATTATTATTATTATTATTACAAGCTAAGCAACAACCCTACTTGGAAAAGCAGGATGCTATAAGGCCAAGAGCTCCAACAGGGAAAAATAGCCCAGTGAGTAAAGGAAATAAACAAACGACAAGAGAAGTAACAAACAATCAAAATAAGATATTCTAAGAACAGTAACATTAAATTAAATCTTTTAAATATAGAATTAAAAGCTTAAAAAATAAAAGAGGAAGAAAAATAAGATAGAACAGTGTACCCACAAGAAAGAGAACTCTAACCCAAGGCAGCGGAAGACCATGGTAGAGAGGCTATGGCACTATCCAAGACTAGAGAACAATAGTTTGATTTTGGAGTGTCCTCTTGGAAAAGCTATTGTAGTAAAGATGTAAAACATTACAACAGCAATGAATGGAGAAAGCCATACAAAAGTTATTGAGTACTGCAGTAATTGCTGTCTAAATTAAACAAACATACGAATATGTTAGCCGCTTGTAAATGCTGTCTCTATGAATTAATTCATGTGTAATAGATTCTTTCGTTCATGACCAATGTATTGTAAATGGTGTATTTCTAATATAATTTTTTTTATTTAGTCAGAAATTCTGATTTCAATATAAACTAACAATTTACTGGCTCCCAAAACCATGCTCACTATTTTTTTTCTATGATTAAATTCTAATATGACGATGTCATACAGACGTACGTCATTATTATATATCTATTTATCTATATATATATATATATATATATATATATACACATACATATATAAGAAAATTCTAATTCTTATAATTTGGTCATGCACTGTATAATCTATATTTCTCGAAACTACTTTTCTTTAAAATAATACATGCGAAATACATACATATGTATACGCTCATATATACTATAAATTCAAACCTTTATATGTATTACATATACTAGCAGAGTAACTTTATGATCAGTGTACCGTAAAAAATAGATGAAGAATGTTGGCACTGAGTGCAAGATATTGAGAAGAAACTCAGAATATATATGCATGAGGGAACTATGAAGTAAACTGTAATATAGGAAAACACAGTGTTTACGTTGAATGCGGAAGAAAAGATGCTGAAGCGGTCGAGATAAATCATTTACATAAAATACTTAATGAGCCCTAAAAAAGGTGAAGAATGTTAACAGTGATTGCAAGATATTGAGAAGAAACTCAGAATATATATGCATGAGGGAACTATGAAGTAAACTGTATTATAAGAAAACACTGAATGCAAAAGAAAAATGCTGAAGCGGTCGAGATAAATCATTTACATAAAATAGGCGCTGTAATAGATGACAGGTCGAGAAATATGTAGTAACGTACAAGTATAAAGGTCAATAATGATAAACGGGTCTGTCAAAGTGTTTGGAGATAGTTTGATCGCATGGAAAAAATAGAAGCCGATACGCTGTTGAATGGAGTGTGTAATTCTAGGGTGTTCTGGAGCGCGAGAGGAAGACCTGGAAAGCTCTGGAAGGGATGTTGGGGGAAAAATATATTGGAAATGAGGTGAGCGGGAGACTGTGTGAAAGATGGAGTGGGGATGGAGATAGAAGGAAGATGTTGGACATGATGTTAGTAAGAAATTTAGGTGTGTAAAGTGTTAAAATTTAACACAATATGTGCAATTTTTTTTTTTTTTTTTTTTTTGAAAAGGATGTTTATTCCTGATGCAGATGTTGAAAGTATGACTGCGGCTGAATGTTGTATTAATTTTGAATAAGGAAAGAAATAAGCTAAATATATACACATACAAATAAATAAAAACACACATATACATATATATGCATATATATACATATATGTATATATACATATATATGTATATATATATATTCATAAATGTATATATATATATATATATATATATATATTGACAACAAAAATAAAGTATACTACAAGCCGGAAGGAAGAGTGAAAAGAGAAATAGACACAGGGATTTTGTGTATTTGCTGTACTTATTAAGTTGGTCAATATATATATATATATATATATATGTACACATATATATACATACATACATATATATATATATATATATATATGTATATATATATGGGAAATAAAGCACAATTATAAAACATTTTAAAAACACTAACATCAAAACAGACATTTTATATATAAACTATGAAAAGACTTATGTCAGCCAGTTCAACATAAAAACATTTGCTGCAAGTTTCAACTTGAGAAGTTCTACCGATTCTACTACCATTTTAGGCAGACCATTCCACAACTTGGTCACAGCTGGAATAAAACTTCTAGAATACTGTGAAGTATCATTCGAAATTCTCAAAATGTAATAGATGAAACCTTTCAATGTAGCAATGTATATTGCAATTTCTACTAATTCTATCAACCATGACAATACGAAACTCAGTCTAACCATCGTTATTTGTTTAAATTCAACGATTGTAAGCTAAATATATCGCATTATTCTCACAACAAATGCGAGTATATTGTAAAATGACGGGAAAATTTTTTCTCTAACTGTGGCCTGATTGGTAACGTCTCTGCCTGGTGTTTGCCAGTCGGGGTTTCGAGTCCCGCTCAGACTCGTTAGTGCCATTAGTGTCTGCAACCTTACCATCCTTGTGTGCTAAGTTTGGGGAGTTTGGGGGAGCCTATAGGTCTATCTGCTGAGTCATCAGCAGCCACTGCCTGGCCCTCCCTAGTCCTAGCTTGGGTGGAGAGGAGGCTTGGGTGCTGATCATATGATATATGGTCAGTCTCTGGGGCATTGTGTTGCTTGATAGGGCAATGTCACTGTCCCTTGCCTCTGCCATTCATGAGCGGCCTTTAAACCTTTAAAGGGTTGTCCTGCTTGATAGGGCAATGTCACTGTCCCTTGCCTCTGCCATTCATGAGCGGCCTTTAAACCTTTAAAGGGTTGTCCTGCTTGATAGGGCAATGTCACTGTCCCTTGCCTCTGCCATTCATGAGCGACCTTTAAACTACTGCATTAGCCCCATAGTGTCCAAAGACTTGAAAGCATTGTATTTCTAAAGTTAATTAAATAATCTAAAAGTATTACGCTTTATCAGATCTATTTTCTTACATCTAAATCTTATGGCCCCTGATGTGATATGCTCTTAAGTTATCAGCTTAATTTTCCTTTTTCATAATAAAAAGAATCTTAACACTGTTTCATACACATGGTAAAAGGAGTCTTATCGCCCTCAGAAAAGGTAACAAAAGATAACGCACTATCAGCTATAAAGGGAAAATCTATTAGCTATAAGCTACAGCCAAGAAAAATTACCTGGTAAAGAAAACGGGTTTAATCACTGTAGTTATCAAAAATAGCTTAATCACGTTTTTCATTTCTGAAAATCTACCACCCAAGGATGATGATTATTGACGCCCGAAATAAAAATTGGTTTCTGTGATGGGAAATCTGATATAGTACACCCTCATTATTTTTATTGACAGGTAAAAAATTCACAAGCAAAAGTAGAATAACAGAAGGTAATCTATCGATGCACGTCGATAAAAAAAAAAAAAAAAAAAAAAAGAGAGAGAGAGAGAGAGAGAGAGAGAGAGAGAGAGAGAGAGAGAGAGTTTTAAGAATATCCAAAAGACCTTAAAAGAAGCACATTTAAGAATTGGATGACAATATACTATAAGCCTGCTCAACTTTGTAAGACCGCTAGGGTGGGGCCAGGTAGAAAAACAGTTATCTCAGATCTAGGGAAAGTCAGGTCCTTTAAATGCTTCCCACAGAGATAAGCCTTCTTGAGAAGATTCACTTAAGACCCTGTAAGTCGAGGAAAAGGTTTGATTGTTAAGTACATCTGTTAACTTTATTTTTTATTTACTCCCTTCAAATATATAGATTTTTTCAACATTCTTTGCATTAATTATTAAAGTAAATACTGCTATCTAACATTCTGGTAGTGCATGTAGAATCTTTTAAACTCATTTTTTATCTTTCGAAGGAAAATTTACAATTTTGTTATATTCATTTTCCATAAATATATAAATAATTAACCTTCGTCAGAGCCTATGCAGACACACAACATTTTGTGATATATGATTTTCTTCATAACGTATTAAAACTAATTATTCAAGAACCATGTTTATGACATCACACACAATTAATCCATAACATTGTTAATACAACGTTCATCTTTTTTTTTTTTCATTAAAGCATCAATAAAATCATATCAAATTTATGCTTATAACAACACACATTTCTTGGACCTTTTTTTTATTGCTACCAGCACATTTCTCGAAGGTAGGAACTTCATTTCTGTTGTAGTAAAGAATTGTTATTCGCAGTACATTACATAATACTCGAAGTCAGTCACTTTCTGTCTTTGCTTCTATTGAAACACTGGAGATTCCAATATATTTTCCGTCTCTCTTGCTTGCATGTTAAGTCTGCGAATAGTCATTTAAAGGTTTAAAGGTCGCTCATGAATGGCACAGGCAAGGAACAGTGACATTAAGATCAGCGCCCAAGACCCCTCTCCATTCAAGCTAGGAACAAGGGGGCCCAGACAATGGCTGCTGATACCTCAGCAGATAGACCTAAGGGCTTCCCCAAAACCTCCCATCCTTATCTCACCAGCATGATGAGGTTGCAGCGACCAAAGAAACAATCGAGTTTGAGCGGGACTCGAACCCCAGACAAATGTTCACCAATCAGGGATATTATTATTATTATTACTATCCAAGCTACAACCCTAGTTGGAAAAGCAAGATGCTATAAGCCTAGGGGCCCCAATAGGAAAAATAGCTCAGTGAGGATAGGAAATAAATAAATGAAGAGAGGAAATTAACAATAAATCATTCTAAAAAAAGGCAACAACGTCAAAACAGATATGTCATATATAAACTATTAACAACATCGGCCACCAATATTATTGTTTCATATGTTCTTCTTAGGAAAGCCTTCGATACATCAGTTACAGAACATGTTTTTGTAAAAAACAAGTATTTCAGGATACTTCCCTGGCCTCGGGTGGTAAATTAATGCATTTGCGGGAGTCATTTGGGCTGTTCATCCTAATCAATGCCCGGCCGAGGGCGAGTATCCTTTCATTATACTGACCGGGACCTTTATATTCTTTTACAAGGCATATGACCAAGGCCGTCTCGAGTATTTGAGACGGTCTTGATATGACCCCTATACTCAAATTTTGGCAACGCCGGACAAGAAATATGCCACATTTTCAATTACTCTAACGAAAATTACGTTATTTACCCAAACTAGACGAAATAAGATATATTTAAAATATCTGTCCTAAACAAAGCATTATATTTCAAGAAAGAAAAACCATTTAAATAGATTATATTAAGTTAATATGATTTCCATGACATGAAAATTGGCAACGCATGATATAGGTAAATGCCACACCACAGCGATCTTGTAAACTTGAACAGACTGTAATCGTATCAATATCATGTTTTGGGTTGAGGTGGCCTGTTAAAGCCATCCCTGCCTGGCAATCTGCTGGACTGAGGTTCGAGTCACGCTCAAGTTCGATAGTTTCTTGTGTATGTAACCTAACCATCCTTGTGAGCTAAGCATGAGAGGTTTGGGGGAGCCTATAGGTCTAGCTACTGAGTCATCAGCAGCCATTGCCTAGCCCTCCATGGTCCTAGCTTGGGAGAGAGGGGGCTTGGGCGCTGATCATATGTATATATGGTTAGTTTTTAGGGAATTGTCCTGCTACCGGGGCACTGTCATTGACCCTTGCTCTGCCATATATATATATATATATATATATATAAATATATATATATATATATTATATATATATATATACACACACACACATATATATATAAATATATATATATATATATATATGTATGTATATATATATATATATATATATAAAACATCCGCTTTGTCGGCTTTGTCGTGCTTAACAGAGATATCAAGTTTACTACATTTATTGTTTTGGAGGCTTATCTTAATCGAGCTATTTAATCAGTGTAAATCATAAAGTTTACTATATAATAAATGATAAAAAGGAATTTCTCGAATCTCCATAACAAAATTCCTTTAAAGGAAGAGGCGAGATTCGGGCCATAAACCCCCCCCCCCAAAAAAAAAATTATTTATGTATTATTATTATCATTATTAAATGCTAAGCTACAACCCTAGTTGGAGAAGCAGGATGCTATAAGCCCAGGGGCCCCAACAGGGAAAATAGCCCAGTGAGGAAAGGAAACAAGGAAAAATGAAATATTTTAAGAACAGTAACATTAAAATAAATATTTCCTATATAAACAATAAAAACTTTAACGAAGCAAGAGAAAGAGAAAGCAGATAGAACAGTGTGCCCGAGTGTATCCTCAAGCAAGAGAACTCTAACCCAAGACAGTGGAAGACCATGGTACAGAGGCTATGACACTACCCAAGACTAGAGAACAATGGTTTGATTCTGGAGTGTCCTTCTCCCAGAAGAGCTGCTTACCATAGCTAAAGAATCTCTTCTACCCTTAGCTCATATATACATGTGCAAACTAAATACACACTTCAAAATATTCTTGACGATAACTCGTGAAAACATAATGTAACACCATAATGTGAAATGCCGACAAAGCGCGTAATATAATCCAGTCCTTCGTGAGCATATGAAAAAAAATAAGGTAACTTGAGACATAATGCTAAATAAAATAAGAGAGGGAAACTATGTTGTACCATCACATATTACATCGGATGTTCTAACAGCCTTGAAGTTTGTTCCGCAATTAGGTGGATGTCATTACATTTAGAAAAAAAAAATTAAATTAAGAAAGAATATACACAACACTAGTATTTTTTCAAATTGAATTCAAACAAGAAATTTCAAGAACCACTAACTTATTTATTTTAACCGTTAATGTTTGTTATGTAGCCAGATTATATTCATTAATGATTGAAATTAAAGAAAAAAAAATAGCTTAATCTTGATAACCTTTTACGGACCATTCACTCAATCTATAGATGTTGTATAAATCACTCGAAAAAATTTACAGCTATTCAAGAAATTGAATATTATGAATACTTTTTTTTTTTTTTACGGCTATTCAAGTAATTGAATATTCTAAAGAAAAAAGTTTCCTCAATAAACAGCAAGAAAAAAATAACTGTTGATAAAAACCAATCTCAAGTCCTTCTCAAGTATTGCAGTGATTAAAAAAAAAAAAAAAGTCTTGGAAAAAAAAAAAACGTCGACCAAAGGTGATTTTTTGCATCATGCTCGATTGACATAGAAGCATAATTAACTCATCTTAACAACAGACAATCTACGAAACCAACTACAAATGTATTCGACGTATTTCGTTAATGTGGATTTGACTATTAATACGGAATACACTGTATGGGAAAAACATATATTGTACGTTCTGTAGAGCATATGGTTCTCCTATGTGATATAAACAGTAATAAAGCCCTTAAATTAAAGTAGGACCAGTAAGACAGCCCTTGAATTAAAGCAGGACCAGTAGGACGGCCCTTAACTCAAAGTAGGACCAGTAAGACGGCCTTTAAATTAGGACCAATAATATGACCCTTAAATTAAAGTAGGACCAGTAGGACGGCCCTTAACTCAAAGTAGGACCAGTAAGACGGCCTTTAAATTAAGACCAATAATATGACCCTTAAATTAAAGTAGGACCAGTAGGACGGCCCTTAACTCAAAGTAGGACCAGTAAGACGGCCTTTAAATTAAGACCAATAATATGACCCTTATATTAAAGTAGGACCAGTAGGACGGCCCTTAACTCAAAGTAGGACCAGTAAGACGGCCTTTAAATTAAGACCAATAATATGACCCTTAAATTAAAGTAGGACCAGTAGGACGGCCCTTAACTCAAAGTAGGACCAGTAAGACGGCCTTTAAATTAAGACCAATAATATGACCCTTAAATTAAAGTAGGACCAGTAGGACGGCCCTTAACTCAAAGTAGGACCAGTAAGACGGCCTTTAAATTAAGACCAATAATATGACCCTTAAATTAAAGTAGGACCAGTAGGACGGCCCTTAACTCAAAGTAGGACCAGTAAGACGGCCTTTAAATTAAGACCAATAATATGACCCTTAAATTAAAGTAGGACCAGTAGGACGGCCCTTAACTCAAAGTAGGACCAGTAAGACGGCCTTTAAATTATGACCAATAAGATGGAGCCTAAATTAAATTAGGACCAGTAAGATAGCCCTTAAATTAAAGTGAGATCAGTAAGACAGTCCTTAAATTAAATTAGGACCAATAGGACGGCCCTTAAATTAAAGTGGGATTAGTAAGTCAGTCCTTAAATTAAATTAGGACCAATAGGAAGGCCCTTAAATTAAAGTGGGATCAGTAAGACAGTCCTTAAATTAAATTAGGACCAATAGGACGGCCCTTAAATTAAATTAAGAGCAGTAAGACTGCCCTTTAATTAAAGTAGGACATATAAGACGGCCCTTAAATTAAATTAGGACCAGTAAGGAAGCCCTCAATGTAAAGTAGATTACAGCAAATTAGAAAAAAAAAATAGTGCCTACTCGACGTAACTGGCGCAGTTTTTAGGGGTGTTTGGTGAAATGATGAAACCTTTGTACACCCCCAATAAATCGGATAATACTGCACAGATTTTCTACACGAATGGAATGCTCAAAATTAGTATTTCTGTATGAGAGAGAGAGAGAGAGAGAGAGAGAGAGAGAGAGAGAGGATTTGGATGGCCTGTTAAAAAAGCAAGGATTTGTTGCACGAATGACAAGACTCAAAATTATTATTTCCGAGAGAGAGAGAGAGAGAGAGAGAGAGAGAGAGAGAGAGACTGTCACTTTAAAAAAAATAGAATATAAAACTTAGTACCTAAGGAAGCATAAAAAATATGAATCATCAAAAAATTGTTTTATCCACAAATTTCATCCACATTAAAGATAAGCATATGCAGAACGTATATATAGTACATAGGTGTGTTTAAGTGACATGAGATATTGACGGGGACTACGGCCACTAGGAGAGTGAAACACTGGACAGCAAGATCTTTCACCTTTAAGACTCTCTCAAGCAAAACGGTTTTGGATGAGACTATCTTGGAGACCTAGAATAAAGGCAAAAGATTTGGCAGTCCGTTTTCTCCCTTTCATATATATATATATATATATATATAATTCAGATAAATATGGGTATACGCAAGGAGATTCACCACTTCTCTCCCCCTCCCCTTTATTACCTACAGCCGGCTCGTTCGGCAATTTGTGGGAGATTGTGGTTTTCGAGTGCACCTCTAGGGATACCCCCCTCTCACCAGCGTATGACAACTCCTCTCCACTCTGATCGTGACGGGAAAGAATATATATATATATATATATATGTATGTATGTGTGTATATATACTGTGTATATATATATATATATATATATTTATTTATATATAGTTACATATATATATATATATATATACATATATATATATGTATATATATACATACATATATATATATATATATATATCATAATGAGTTCGATTTCACAACGGTAAATAAAGAACAGGATAGATTTTAGGCACTCAGGCATTCTTTAAATCAATCATTTTGAAGAAAAAGAAGCATATTCAATATTCGTTAAAACCTGAAAAACTTAACACATACATCATCCACAAGCCAGAAAACTAAATTCAAAGATCGGTCATAACCCAAGGAATGTAGGGCTACAAACTTTATCCGTGCTTCGGAGTAAAATACCGTAAAATGATATAGATGATATATTTCAATCAACTGTAATGAGGACTCCAACGACACGGAATCTTTTATAGGTTAGAATGACATTAGCCTCAATTGACTGATTGGTTGATTTGGAGTTTTTTGGCATCCTGCAGCCTCGGCTGAAATCTTACGTACTTGTCAATGGTAATTATAAAAAGCCGTCGAATAAATGGATATCTCGTAAGACGTAGAACACATTCTAAATAGCATTCGTTGTTTCAAAGATGAATAATAACCTGACGCATTACGGACATACGGACATTGGCCTCGAGTGCGTAACGTAATTAATGTAAATAGTTATGAAATATATATCGTATCTAATCTTTACATTAAGCACCTTAACACCATAACAGAATATACAACTCTCTCTTGTATGAAAACTAATAGCGTCATTACCATGTAGAAATACAATGTACGTCACTTTCATCATGCATAATTGTTGATCTTGTAAAGAAAAATAACAATTTATGCCAAAACAAGGAAGATATACGTTACGCACCCAGTCCAATTCCAGTTCTTGCAATAAACAAGTCTGTTTAAAGGTTCAAAGGTTATTCATGAATGGTAGAAGCAAGGGACAGTGTCAACGCCCTAGATGATCACCATATATACATATGATCAGAGCCCAAGCCCCTCTCCACCCAAGCTAGGACCACAGAGGGCCAAGCAATGGCTGCTGATGACTCAGCAAGTAGGTTCCTCCAAAGGCCCTCATACTTAGCTTACAAGGATGGTGAGGTTGCAGACACTACAAGAAACTATCGAGTTTGAGCGGGACTATCTCCCGTCCAGCATATAACGTTTAATTAAATTAATAACCATATATGTCTTACCAAAAATATGAACTGAAATGAGAAATTGTTCTTCCTTTTTTTTCCTCTCTAAAATCTTTCTTATCCGAAAGCCTCAAGAAACTGACAACTGAGGGGTCCCCCATTCTCCAGTCAAATTCCAGGTATTGGAATAAACGAGTCAGTTAGGATGGTTTGATACAATTCTGGAATCTATTAGCGATACCAATATGTACATACTAAAAGGTGAATTAATACTTTCTAATGCTTTCCGCAAAAACAAATATCCATATGGATACTGGAACCATATGGATACATCACAAAAAATAGACTACTACCATTAAAAGGAGATTTACTACTCCAATAAGTAGGGGAAAATAATATCTATCAAAGCTTCTAAATTAGTATATCATAGAGTAAATATAAGGACTAAAAAACAAATCGAGAGA
>NC_090766.1:16379551-16389551 GCF_036898095.1 Palaemon carinicauda | reverse complement strand
AATAGGGAAAAATAGCCCAGCGAGGAAAGGAAATAAGGAAATAAATAAATGATGAGAATAAATTAACAATAAATCTTTCCAGAAATTATTAATATTAATATCATCTTAAGTAAGCTTAACATACATATACCAAGGCACTTCCCCCAATTTTGGGGGGTAGCCGACATAAAAAAAAGGGGGGGGGGGACCTCTCCTCTCTACGTTCCTCCCAGCCTGGCAAGACATTCAACCGAGTTCGGCTGGTACTGCTAAGCTTAACGAAACGTAAAAACTTCAACTCGACCAACCCTGACTGTTGTGCAAGACCTTCATACTATTTAGTGACCAGAGGATTAGCCGATAAAAAAGGAACACTACAGTTATTTTTTAATCTATTTTTGAGTTTTGCTAGAGAAAATAATGAAACAATAAAAGCTTCGTGTAATCTTTGGCTACAGAACCATCAGAAGTTTCAACAGATTTGATGACATTTAAGAAAGGTACTAGTCGTTGGACCTATTGTAAACATATTTGGCTAATGTGGTGCCCACAATATTATCAAATAGAATTCACTTACACTGATAAAAGATACATTGATAAAAGATACATTGATACAGGAATAATGTTTTCTGATGTAAAACTGATAAGAAAATGGGTTCCCAGAACTGCTGTATTGTTTTATCCAGTCGAGCAAAGATGATTCATGGAAAGTCAAAGGAAAACAAAAAAATCCTTTAAGGTTTCAATCTGAAGAAGGAATACGTTGGAATGCCGAAACCAAACACTAAAAAATTCTAGAATTACAAATAGAAAAACTCAAAACAACAAAAAGATTGTATGCCAACAAGCATGGAACAAGTGTTATTGAGAAAGGCAAAGGTTTTTACTGTAAAAATGGGATATTTTGAGTTTGGAGATTTCTAGTATGAAATGAAAGGAGTAAAGTGGTTTGCGAAAATTTCTCACAAGAAACGAAGGGTTATTGGTCGATTTTTGTGAAATGTTCTTGCATACAATGCAGCTACGCATGAAGAATATTGTGGTTGTATTTATTCAAGAAACGTGTGCTTTTAGTAGACTTTTGTGAAACCTTTATGCATGGAAAGGAGGAATGTTAAAGGATTTTAAGGAAGTTTCTTGCAAGAAAAGGAGGCATGTTAGAGTAGATTTATGAAAAGTTTTGGCAAAAAAAAAAAAATGGTAGGATTACGGGAAAATACTATGAAAGCTTTTAATATAATTTGCTTAAAAAGTAGACATCTCAAACTCTCTTTTGGAATGATAAGATGATAAAAAATTATTCTGGTATGGAAGCGTGGTGTGGTATCAGGAAAATATTGCAAATGTTTCTTAAACAAACTGGAAGGATGCATGAGAAATTTTGTGTTTAATACCAATAGGCAAAACGCCAGGAGTAAAGGTTACTCAAAATTCATATGGCCATTCTAGACTCAAAATACTGAAGTTTAGCTTTGTTGAAGGAGAGAATATTGGCAGGTTAAGGGGATTTTCCACCACATCTCTTTTACAGAACAGCTAATATTATGAAGGGCGGGAATGTTGGCTTGTAAAGTACTCTATGTATCCCCAAGTACTTATGATCATTTAAATATATCTAAAAAGAGATTCAAGGGTGATAAGGGAATACAAAATAAAAAATAACACAGAAGAGATCACTCATGTACTTATGATGATTTAAATATATCTAAAAAGAGATTCAAGGGTGATAAGGGAATACAAAATAAAAAATAACACAGAAGAGATCACTCATGTACTTATGATGATTTAAATATATCTAAAAAGAGATTCAAGGGTGATAAGGGAATACAAAATAAAAAATAACACAGAAGAGATCACTCATGTACTTATGATGATTTAAATATATCTAAAAAGAGATTCAAGGGTAATAAGGGGATACAAAATAAAAAATAACACAGAAGAGATCACTCATGTAATTATGATGATTTAAATATATCTAAAAAGAGATTCAGGGGTAATAAGGGGAAACAAAATAAAAAATAATACAGAAGAGATCACACAATGATTCCCTTGTTGATAAATTGATTTCCAATTATCAAAAGTTTAAAAGCCGCTCATGAATGGCAAGGGCAAGGGACAGTGACATTGCCCTATCGAGTAGGACATTGCCCTAGAGTCTGGCCATATATAAATATGATCAGGCAGTGGCTGCTGATGACTCAGTAGATAGACCTATAGGCTTCCCCAAAACCCCTATTCTTACCTCACAAGGATGGTGAGTTTGCAGCGACCAAAGAAACTAACGAGCCTGAGCGGGACTCGAACCCCAGTCTGGCGTTCACCAGTCCGGGACATTACCACATCAACCACCACAACCCAGGGAGACAGACAAAGACTGAGATTATGATACAAAACATAAGGAAGGTCTGGAAACTAATTTCTAGAACCAAAGATTAACATTTTTATGACCATAACAAAGGCGTAGGCAACATAGCGGAAAGTAAAACTGCCTATACTCTTTTCTTTTGGTTTCAAACAATTCCAAAGATGGGGTAAGTTTAAATTTAAACTGAGTTCCAACGTTCATGGACTCGAACCACTATGGGTATAAAAAAGACAATAAACATTTCTCCCTTGATAGAGCCTGTCAAAACATTCAATCTCTGCACACGTATTATATGTCACCAATCGTCACAGTGAGATGTCGGAAATAAGTAAAAGAGAAAAGAGTTTTATCCACCGTTGCAAGCCACGTCAACTTCACCAGCCTTGGGTAATTGGAAAATGTCATCAGCCCTGGCATTAAACAACAGGGATAAAAATACACCCGACACATATTTGTCAGATAATTTCATTTCATGACTCTTGTTTGAAGTCTGATGTCGCAATGCCGAAGGTAACAATACAAAACAGGCGAATAATCCGATTACGATCATACTCACTGGGACAAGTGTTTGTGCGTTCTCGTGAAAGGTTATCCATTTCGCTTTATTTTTTTTTCTTTTACGGATCTATCGATGTAACGTCCATGACTACACTATTACTATTACTTGCTAAGCTACAACCCTAGTTGGAAAAGCAGAATGCTATATCCTCAGGGGCCCCAATAGGGAAAATACCCCAGTGAGCAAAGGAAACTAGGAAAAATAAAATATCTTACGAGTAACATCAAAATAAATCTCCTATATAAACTATAAAACACTTTAACAAACCAAGAGAAAGAGAAATGAAATAGAATAGTGTGCCCCAGTGTACCCTCAAACAAGAGAACTCTAATCCAAGACAGTGGAAGACCATGGTACAGAGGCTATGGCACTACCCCAGATTTGAGAACAACGGTTAGATTTTAGAGTGTCCTTCTTCTAGAAGAGTCGCTTACCATAGCTAAAGAGTCTCTTCTACCCTTACCAAGAGGAAAGTGGCCACTGAACAATTACAGTGCAGTAGTTAACCCCTTGGGTGAAAAAGAATTGTTTGGTAATATCAGTGTTGTCAGGTGCATGAGGACAGAAGAGAATATGTACAGAATAGGACAGACTATTCGTGTGTGTGTGTGTGTGTGTGTGTGTGTGTGTGTGTGTGTGTGTGTGTGTAGCATTCGGCAATGGGAATACTTAAAGTTCTTACATCTAGTGCTATCAACATCATTTGAAACATCAAATTAGACGAGAGTGGGAAAAGTATTTTAAAAAAAATCACGGAATAACAGAATTGGCTTCTTTAATGCCTTTGTTCTGCATTGGAGTGGTAACGGCTGATGATTATAATGAAATAAAGAAATTGGAGTTTGTGTACAGTACAGCTCTCCGTCAAAAAGCCTTACGAACATACAACGTATTATTTTTTAACCAGTGCCTTAAAACCTCAACTCAAACAAACCTTGCTTTTGCCCACGACCTTTATATATAGGGCAAACACGGCTGTCACTAATTTGGCCATTAATCTCTAAAGGTATACATCCAATGTTCGAGGATTAATGTATTAGGGAACTTTGTAGGTTACAGTAAATCGTTGGCAATTTATTTCTGGGGTAAAAGAAAATATATTGGGGAAATTAAAGCTTCAATAAGCTTCTACAAAAAAAAAGGAAGGATAAAACGATAGTAAACATGAACGTACACTAAGCTATGCGTAACATTAGGCTAAAAAAATGACTGATTTAGACGAAAACAAAGAGCAAAATTGAGTTAAGGTAACTACTGCTATCAGTTTGCAATGGCACCAGTCACCCGTTGAGATACTACCTCTAGATAGTTATTGGATCCTTTGACTGGCTAGAAAGATCCCTATCTCTGGTTACGGCTCAGTTTTTTCTTTGCCAACACATACACTGAATAGTCTGACCTATTCTTTCGACATCCTCCCCTGTCCTCATACACCTGCCAACACTGCGATTGCCAAATAATTCCTGCTCGTTCAAAATGGTTAACTACTGCACCGTAGTTGTTCAGTGGCTACTTTCCTCTTGATTAAGGTAGAAGAGACTATCTAGCAATGATAAGCAGCTCTTTTAGGTGAAAGACATTCAAAAATCAAACCATTGTTCTTTAGTCTTGGGTAGTGCCATAGCCTCTGTACCATGGTCTCCCACTGTCTCTGGGTTGTTCTCTTCCTTGACGGTACACTCGGACACACTATTCTACATTATTTCTGTTCCTCTTTTTTTTTTTTTTTTTTTTAAGATTTTATAGTTTATGTATGAAAGATCTATTTCAATGTTGTTACTGTTCTTAAAATATCTTATTTTAATTATTCATTACTTCTCTTGTAGTTTATTTCCTTTCCTCACTTCGTTATTTTTTCCAGTTGGAGCCATTGAGCTTATAGCATCTAGCTTTTCCAATTAGGGTTGTAGGTTAGAGAGTAATAATAATAATAATACGATTATACCTTACTACTGACGCACCTGTTACTATTAGTACCGTTATAATTATTCTTATAACGATTACAATAAACGAAAATTATCAGCTTTTTACATATCAAAACGTAATAATTAAAATTCACGATGAGACATCAAATTAAGTAACAATATCGTTTGTCCCTGAATATAAGTTAATGAAACTAATTCATATACATATAACCTGTTTATATATCTTCGGGCTTCTGTTCTCATGGGACTGTATTAATCAAGTATAAACAAAACTGTTCCGGATATATCCCATTACCATGAAAAATAGGTATAAAATGTATAAAAACACAATTTAACTCAAAATATATAGCCTATGCAAAAATAAAAATAAAATATTATACCGCTTTAACTTTACTTTTTTTCAAATACGAAAATAGTTTACCAAAATAAAAATAACAGTTCCCGTGTGTCAAATGAGATTGGTCACACATATTCTATTTGGATTTAATGTTCTCTTTAATGATATATCTCATTACCATAAAAAATATGCATAAAATATATATAAAACTCAATACAACTCAAAACATGACAAAAGTAAAAAATAAATAAATAATATATCGCTTTTAACTTTACTTTTAGGAAAATAGCTATAGTTTACAAAAAAAATTAGTTTCCGTGTGACAAATGAGATTGGTCACGCATACTCTCTTTGGATTCAATGTTCTCTTTAATGAAAAAGTATTAAAAAAATTTGAATAGCAGGAAAATATCTGAACCTTGTAACGCTTTTATATGATAATACGCATAGGAAACATAAACAGAGGAGCAACACTAATAAAGGGTATACCAACCCGAGAAAGGATTACTCCTAACTAATTGAATTACACTGGTTACCTATCAAAGCTAGAATAAAGTTTTAGATATATGCAATGATTCAAGTTATCAGAACCGGACGTCCCAAATATCTAAGAGAATTGCTACACATCGTGCAGCCAACGAATCGCATAGACACCAGAATAGTTACAGATGGTTTCAAATTATTTGAGCCATGATGTATGTCTACTGTAGGTTTTAGATCTAAAGCGTTCAAATATGCGAACCCAAGACTATACTCAAGCAGCTCCAACTATACATTTTTATTATTAATTGCATAGTTATAACCCTAGTTTGAAGGCCAAGATGCTTTAAGCCCAAGGCATCCAACAGGGAAAATAGCCCCGTAAGGAAAGAAAATAAGGAAATAAATAAACTACAAAAGTAATTAATTATTAAAATAAAATACTTTAAGAATGGTGACAAAATTAGAATAAATCTTTCATATATAACCTACTAAAACTTAAAAAAAAAAAAGATAGAATAGAGAGCCCGAGTGAACCCTCAAGCAAGAGAACTCTTCCCCAAGACAGTGGAAGACCATGGTACAAATTTATGGCACTGCCGAAGACTAGTGAACAATAATTTGATTTTGGAGTGTCCTTCTCCTAGAAGAGCTGCTAACCAAAGATAAAGTCTCTCTTCTACCCTTACCAAGAGGAAAGTAGCCACTGACCAATTACAGTGCAGCAGTTAACGCTTTGAGCGAAGAACTGTTTGGTAATCCAAGTGTTGCTAGGTGTATGAAGACAGAGGAGAATATGTAAAGAATAGGCCAGACTATTCGGTGTATATGTAGGGAAACGGGAAAATGACCCGTAACCAGAGAGGAGCCAATGTAGTAGTGTCTGGCCAGTCAAAGGACCCAATTACTCTCTAGCGGTAGTATCTCATCGGGTGGGTGGCGCAACATCCGAAAGACTAGAGTTAATATAGCTTCCAAGAAGAAAATGAAGACTTTCTTGTTTTCTAAGTACTTCGATAATGTAGATTTAACAATTAATACGGAATACGCTGTGTGATACTCTAAATACCCACGAATGTATGCGACAACCAGGTCTTGCTGTGGATGTAAAGGATAAAGGTGTCTAGTTTCAGTTCCAGTTTCATCAGAATAGATACTCACCAGAACGTCAGCGGGCAAGGCCAACCCACCATTTGTGGTGCCTAACCACAGCAGTGCCCTCCCCATGTGAAAGCTAGGCGAACACGTTACCACAGTGCTAGCCAGGAGGCTAGTGCGTGTGGTTTCCCTGTTGTATAAGAGCAGGAAAACTGGCCTTAAAATAAGTAGATGAATTACAAGATTGTGATATTTGCCGCAAATGCGGAGGGGGAATTTCCAACAAATGGAGAATAATAATAATAATAATAATAATAATAATAATAATAATAATAATAATAATAATAATAATAATAATAATAGACGAATATCGCATGGTTTTTCGTTGCGCGAAGAGAGGTTCCCAAACTTTCAGGTCAGTGAGTCAAGGGAATAGTATTTTTGGTCTCGCTATTTACCAAAACTACCAAAACAACCATAGATGTGTTTGTTTTATAGCTGTAAACTTGTTTAAACAGTAATTAAACATGACATCGACTGACATAATTGGTACGTTTTGTTTGTATTGTATGTATGATGGTGTACCGCACGTTTTATCACACGCTTTGTGCCTTACAATAAATAAATATGAGAAACTATATAAAACAATAATAATATACACAATAAACCATGCAGGTGTTAAGCATGGTTAACATTGATATTGGAAGATTTATGTATTTAACTATATTCCTAAAATAAACAATGTGTATTTTATCCATAATTCAGAAATTAAATATATATATATATATATATATATATATATATATATATATATATATATATATATATATATATATATATATATATGTGTGTGTGTGTGTGTGTGTGTGTGTCACTGATTTATGTGTAGCCTTTAGCCTTCTCTATGATTTTTTTTTTTTTTTGGGGGGGGGGGGTTACTGTTTCGGTCTTTCTGGCCCTTTTGATAAATAGTTATACGTTTTTTCTTCTATTACACAGACCTGAATGGCAAGACCAACTGAAAATTGGCATTGTACGAAATTTTGGACTAATCTATTATTTTAGTAAAGATCAGTCATTTGCGTTTACAGAAGAAATGACTGGTAAATATCAAATCTCATATTACAATTTGTGGCTGGTTTAATAAATACATAGAAATATAATCCTCCATTGTATCTGTTCGCAACCAATATTAAATTTTCGGGACTTCACAAAATCCAGTTCAAATTAACGAACCTCGCTTAGCTAGCAGAAGGAAATACAATCGTGGTCGACTTTTAATTGACGATAGAAGACACAAATCAAGTTCAATCAACTGATAATGAAGTTAATGTGCTCAATAACTGATATATGGAAGACGAAAAAAATGGCACGGACTGCTGATACTTGTATGTTTCAATTAAGAGGCAGTGCCAATCAGACGAATTACGAGCATATTCGAATTTCAGTCGTTAATATATATCACTTGGGACATGTGAATCCTTAGGATGATAGGTAGGTAGAATCAGAATAACTTTACACACACACACACACACACACACACACACACACACAAAAGCCATGGGCTCTTGTGCTAATAACAGCCCGTAAGTGGGGTGCAAAGGGGTCTGCCCCTTTCTCAATACTCCTACTTCCTTCATCCTTCCCAAACCTTTACCTTCCCCTACTCTCCCAACTGAGGCCTGATGCCTCTTGATATAAGTAAAAATCTGACTGACATAAATAAAAGTGATTGATTACCTTTTATCCTTTAACCCCTCACCCCAATCTTACAGTAAAAGTGGCTGATTACCCTTAATCTTATCCTTATCCCATCCTCCCCTACCTCTTACTTGTCTGTCAGTGATCGCAGCAGTTGGGTGCCTCAGGATGGAACTCATACTCAATATATTGACATAAATATCTTAATCTAAAAATTAGAGGTGCACCTGTCTACATTTTGCAATCGCCTTTATATATTTTATGTAGGAAAATGGTGAGAACAGATATTCCAAATTTATATGGCTATCGATTTTTCATATTTTATGTAAGAAAATAACGAGAAAAGATTCCCCAAATTTAGTTGTTGCTTTTTTAATGATCTTTACATTCTTTACAGACAGTAAATGTAAAAACTGTAAACATTTTTTATTCTTATTTAGGCCAATATTCATAATTAAGCTGTAGTTTAAGCATGTATAATATTATGCTTATTAAAGGTAGGTAACTCATTTGCATTGTTCCGTTTTTATAAACTTTGTATGACATAAGATCCATTCTTTGTGGACTATCATAATGTTGCAACAACACTCTACATACGAGGAATTTTAGATTTTAAGTTGTATTTGTGTGTGTGTGTGTGTGTGTGTGTGTGTGTGTGTGTGTGTGTGTGTGTGTGTGTGTTGAACGTAGATTACAAGATAAAGTGATCATTTGTCTAACTGCAAATCTCCCATATCAGGGTATTTCATACCAAAAACACATTCTCCAAATAAGTGGATTACAAAATAATTGGCAGGTAAGTTTCTAACCTCAGGGGATTTCATACCATACTGTTTAGTTACGGGGGTTTACGAATAAGTTGTAAGTAGCTAATGTACATGTAGTTCAAAGGATATGGTGTTGTGTTGTCCTGGTGGATCATAGTTCCCGTGTACATTACTTACTGGAGTAGCAACATATATTCCTATAGTCACTATAGTATAAAAAGTAATGGACCAAGACCACTACCCCGAGGAACACCAGATATCACATACCTATAGTCGCTATGGTTTACATCAACAACTACTCTTTGTAAATTATTACTTAAAAATTCCATAATGATGCTAAGAAAAGACATGCCTACTCCCATCGGTTTGAGTTCGGAAACAAGAGCCTCATGATTAACACGATCAAAAGCTGCACTAAAATCAGGGCCGATCATACGTAAAATGTAGAATTACTTCAGCTGTTGAGGAAATGATTGATTTAACTAATGTTAATTGTAAATTGTATCTATAAAAGCAGTGAAGCCTGACGACAATAACAACAACAGCCACAACAACAACAACAACAACAACAACAACAACAACAACAACAATAATAATAATAATAATAATAATTTGTTAAATACATTTTGAAGAATTGGAAGACCCAGACCTGTATGTCTGAGGACTATGAAGCGCGAAGTAGATGATGAATGGAGCTGTATTGAATTAAAAGCTCAAAATAGAGATGACTGGCGAAATCTAACCAAGGCCCTTTGCGTCAACAGGCGTAAGAGGAGATGAGGATGAAAT
>NC_090766.1:16347051-16374551 GCF_036898095.1 Palaemon carinicauda | reverse complement strand
GTCCTGCAATGAACTAGTTTCAGTTGATGATAATGGTGTATATATATATATATATATATATATATATATATGTGTATATATATATATATATATATATATATATATATATATATATATATATATATAATATACATATATATATATATGTATATATATATACATATATATATATATATATATATATATATATATATATATATATCCTTTACTGCCACAAGGATCACGTGACTTGGTATACGCAAAAGCCAGTAGGAAATAATAAAAAGCTTTAGTACCAAGCGCTTTCGTGCATTTTAATACACTTCTTCAGGGTACAATAAAAAGTGAGACATAGTTGAAGGACGTCAATAAGTAAAATAGGATAAAAACAAAAAACTAAAATTTGTTTTGAACAGTAGAGAAATGATAGAAAAACATAGTCAGCTAACTAGCATTGTCAAACAATCAAACAACCCACAGCCAAAATTTGTACTTGAACGGAAACTGGTCATAAACACATAAAAAAGGTAAACACAAATTATATAATTCTTAATTGTTGAACAATATTGGTCATGATGAAATTATCCAATTTATATAAACCAGCATTAATATTAAAAACACAATCCGACTTTATCTTAATAATACTTGATTCTATAATATTTCTCTTCACAACATCTTTACAAAATAGCAGCTCTTTAGATTTCTTCCAGTCTATCAAGTGATTATATTCATTCATGTGAACGAATAGTGCGTTAGACATATTACCAACTCGAACACAGTATTTATGTTGATTTATCCTTGTTGCCAGCATTTTACCACTTTGCCCAATATATTTCAAATTACAACCACTACATGGAATTTCATATATGCAGCCTACACTATTACACGGAGAGTTCTTTATCAAAATACACTTTATAGTAGAAGAATTTCTAAAAACAACATTAACATTAAAACATCTTAAAATTTTTGGTAGACAGAGAAAACTATCATTATACGGTAAAACTAATAAATTATCATGATTAAAAGATGTTACATTGTCAATTGCATAATAAGTTTTTTTGGCTTTTTGTAATGCTACGTCAACTAAGTATCTTGGGTACTTCAAATTAAAGGCAATTTCGTATATTCTTAAAAACTCATCATCTAAAAATTCTGGGCAACAAACTCTAAGAGCTCTCAAAAACATTGAGGAAAAAACAGAGAGTTTTACTTTAATATGGTGATTAGAATAAAAGTGAATGTAAGACAATACATTGGTGGGTTTTCTAAAAACGCTAAACTTAAAACTATTATTATGTCTATGAACATTTACGTCTAAAAAGGGCAGAACAGAATTTCTTTCTTCCTCAATTGTAAAATTAATAGAAGGGACCAATGAGTTTAGTCTAAGTAAAAAAACAGATACATCTTCATTTAAAGGCCATATACAAAAAATGTCATCAACATAACGAGACCACAAAACTCTTCCCGGCAAAATATTCACTAAAAGCTTCTTCTCAAAAAATTCCATATAAATATTACTTAAAAGAGGTGATAAAGGGTTACCCATTGTCATTCCAAATTTTTGCTCATAAAAATTCCCATTAAAAGTAAATTTACAATCTTTGATGCACAGTTTAATCAATTCTAACATAGTATTACATGGCAGAGAAAATTCATAATTAGGCAACTCTTCGGTTAAAAAATCTAATAAATCATCAACTGGAACTTTAGTAAAAAGTGATGTCACGTCAAAACTTATCATTTTAAATTCAAAATCAATATTGTAACTTCTTAAACGATTAAGGAAATCAACATTATTTTTCACAGAGAAGCCAGAAATGTTTCCTAACAAGGGGGACAACTCTTTAACAAGCCATTTTGATAGGTTATACACCGATGACCCCACAGAACTAATTATGGGTCGAACTGGATTATTAGGTTTATGTGTTTTGATTAACAATTGAGGAAGAAAGAAATTCTGTTCTGCCCTTTTTAGACGTAAATGTTCATAGACATAATAATAGTTTTAAGTTTAGCGTTTTTAGAAAACCCACCAATGTATTGTCTTACATTCACTTTTATTCTAATCACCATATTAAAGTAAAACTCTCTGTTTTTTCCTCAATGTTTTTGAGAGCTCTTAGAGTTTGTTGCCCAGAATTTTTAGATGATGAGTTTTTAAGAATATACGAAATTGCCTTTAATTTGAAGTACCCAAGATACTTAGTTGACGTAGCATTACAAAAAGCCAAAAAAACTTATTATGCAATTGACAATGTAACATCTTTTAATCATGATAATTTATTAGTTTTATCGTATAATGATAGTTTTCTCTGTCTACCAAAAATTTTAAGATGTTTTAATGTTAATGTTGTTTTTAGAAATTCTTCTACTATAAAGTGTATTTTGATAAAGAACTCTCCGTGTAATAGTGTAGGCTGCATATATGAAATTCCATGTAGTGGTTGTAATTTGAAATATATTGGGCAAAGTGGTAAAATGCTGGCAACAAGGATAAATCAACATAAATACTGTGTTCGAGTTGGTAATATGTCTAACGCACTATTCGTTCACATGAATGAATATAATCACTTGATAGACTGGAAGAAATCTAAAGAGCTGCTATTTTGTAAAGATGTTGTGAAGAGAAATATTATAGAATCAAGTATTATTAAGATAAAGTCGGATTGTGTTTTTAATATTAGTGCTGGTTTATATAAATTGGATAATTTCATCATGACCAATATTGTTCAACAATTAAGAATTATATAATTTGTGTTTACCTTTTTTATGTGTTTATGACCAGTTTCCGTTCAAGTACAAATTTTGGCTGTGGGTTGTTTGATTGTTTGACAATGCTAGTTAGCTGACTATGTTTTTCTATCATTTCTCTACTGTTCAAAACAAATTTTAGTTTTTTGTTTTTATCCTATTTTACTTATTGACGTCCTTCAACTATGTCTCACTTTTTATTGTACCCTGAAGAAGTGTATTAAAATGCACGAAAGCGCTTGGTACTAAAGCTTTTTATTATTTCCTACTGGCTTTTGCGTATATATATATATATATATATATATATATATATATATATATATATGTGTGTGTGTGTATGTATGTATGCATGTATGTATGTATGTGTATGTGTATATGTATATGTATATATACATGTATATATATACATATATATATATATATATATATATATATATATATATATATATATATATATATATATATATATATATATATATATATGTAAATATATATGTAAATTTATATATATATAGTACATATATATTATACAATTAGATACTGTATATATTCCAGTACAAGTGGCTCTATCTGATGTTTCAATGAATTACCAAAAACAACAATGCAATATAAATTGATAAATAACAAGACTTCCTAGTGAGAAACTGAATACTCAGATTCAAGCAACGTTGCAAGATCATTGCGATTTGCATTCGAGTCTTCATATTTAGCTGAATGTGGCTTTCGAGCTAAATACCACTAAACGAGGAGAACTCGAGAATGAGGCTGATTAATTTGGTTCCTAATATATAATCTCTCCGCTGCAGACATGAAGCACAAGGATCTCGCTGACTAATCTTGAGTGGAGCTTAAATTGTATTTTCAATTAATATGTTCGTTTATTTTATTGGAAGCTGTTCACAAACGAAGACATATGTTCGTTTATTTTATTGGAAGCTGTTCACAAACGAACACATATGTTCGTTTATTTTATTGGAAGCTGTTCACAAACGAACACATATGTTCGTTTATTTTATTGGAAGCTGTTCATAAACGAACACATATGTTCGTTTATTTTATTGGAAGCTGTTCACAAACGAACAAATATGTTCGTTTATTTTATTGGAAGCTGTTCACAAACGAACACATATTTTCGTTTATTTTATTGGAAGCCGTTCACAACCGAACACACAAACATAACCTCCTTCCGACTTCGTTGGCGGAGGTAATTATCACGTGCACTACATGTGTTAAAAACGTAAATATCTCCATCACATGCAAAATCCTCTTTTGATCAATATTTCTTGAGACAATAATAAGAATAAAGTGGATCACCAAAGAACTGATAAAAAATTGGAACTGGAAATAAGACAGAAAAGTAATCAAAGTAGCTTAAATTTTATTTTTTATATGTAATAAGAGTCATTTAACAGCTGTTTTCTTTAAAAGGTAAAAATTCATAATCGCATAGAAAGGCTGTTAAATAAAAACACCATTAACCACGTTATTAATATTCGGTAAGTAAAGTAATGTTTTTTTTTTTTTCGCTATGAAAAAGTATGCAAAAACTCCTATAAAAAAAAGCCAGGAAATCACATACCGGTTTAAGAAAGATAGTGTGCGAAATGGCTGTTAGCTACTAAAAGATAGGTAAAGGTGAATGCAAATAAGTTTATTCAACGAGACAGCGATGGCAACAAGAGTACAAACATTAAATAAAAAGTGAAACATGCGATGGCAAGCTTAAACAGGTTCTTCTATTATCATTGCGGGAGAGCGCTAGAGATAAAAAAAAAAAAAAGCAATAGCATTACAGTTTATAAGTGTGTATGAAACACGTGCGGTACAATAGCCTTCTTATCGCCGCTACATACCAAACATATTATGATAAACTAGCGCTACATAGAATGTTATACTATATAGATTTTTTGTTTCCGATTTGTGAGTCGGTACGTATGTAAACAATTCATAGATGATTCACAACTTCAGGGAAGCATTCAAATTAACCAAAACATTGAAAAATAGATACAATAAAAAGTAAACAGAGTCTGTTAAACATTAGCTTACTTGCCCACCATTGTTACCCTAAGTAAAATATAAAAAAATTATGTTTTCACTAACCAGACACAGGTTTTAACAATCCCTTTCATTGCTAAAGCAAATATTTCCTTACTCTCCTCACATGTCTTCTATTATTCTTTCGTAAGCTGTGTTAAGGACATCGGCAAAGAGAAAATACAAACTTGGATCTCTTTGAGGAAACTTACGGATTACTGATTTTTGTAAAGTTTCAGTCACATTAAAAATGAAAAAAAAAAACTAAAAAAATACAAACTTTTCAAATATTTGAGCAATGGACTGTAACCTCTATTATTAAACAATTACCTGACCCATATGACAAAAAACATAAATCATGTATACACGAAAATTATAAAAAGTTTAAAAATGAATGAACTAAAGTGCCACAGCCTACTGGTTAAGTAAATGCAGAAATAAGAGACATATATCTGGGAATGTGATATTATTGAAGAACTTTCATGTAGAGAGAGAGAGAGAGAGAGAGAGAGAGAGAGAGAGAGAGAGAGAGAGAGAGAGAGAGAGAGAGAGAGAGAGAGAGAGAGAGAGAGAGAGAGAGAGAGAGAGAGTATATTTTCTAAAAGTAAAAAAAATGTATCAATTGCTTTCAGTATGATGTGTATCGGTCCATTAAAAGTTATAAATTGATCCATGATTTAGAAAAACATTTCTTTTGAAACATTTCGGAAGTCGCAAAAACTATCGAGAGAGAGAGAGAGAGAGAGAGAGAGAGAGAGAGAGAGAGAGAGAGAGAGAGAGAGAGAGAGAGAGAGAGAGAGAGAGAGAGATAGAGAGAGAGAGAGATTTTAATCTACTATAGTAGGTAACCTTCAAATCCAAAGAATTTAAGTATTCAAATGTTCTGAAATGAAGGTAGTGACTACAATGAACGCTATAATACAAAACCTTTCCTTTCCTCACTGGGCTATTTATCCCTGTTGGAGCCCCTGGGCTTATAGCATCTTGCTTTTCCAACTAGGGTTGTAGCTTGGATAGTAATAATAATAATAATAATGAGGAGAGCCGTTCCAAGTAATTCGTTTCCCTCGAATGTTTATACAGTCGCCAACGAGAGAGTAAGGAAGGACGAGGGAGAAAGAAAATTTAGGGTATGACGTTATTTAATTAAAGCAAAAAATAAGCAAAATAAGATAACAAAAGAGGGAAAAAACTGTGAGGTAGAAACTAGAGAGGGGAAGAACAGGTGGTTGTCTTCTAGCAAATAAGGAAACATTAAAAAGAAAAGGGAACAGCGAATAAAGAAAGGGAGGAAGGGTAAATAATCGAGAAGATCTGGAATAAGGTAAATTTATATGCAAGTATTATAAATTAAAGATCATAAAAACACAAGAACAGCAACGTGAAAGAAGAAACAGCGCAGCAAAAGGGAGAACCGAGAGAGCTACAAGAGAAGAGAGGCCAAGAAATGTCTGGAAGGTATAAGGGTGAAAAAGATAACAAGGGGAAGAAAGAGAGAGAGTATTATGCAAGTATTATAAATTAAAGATCATAAAAACGCAAGAACAGCACCGTGAAAGAAGAAACAGCGCAGCAAAAGTGAGAACCGAGAGAGCGACAAGAGAAGAGAGGCAAAGAAATGTCTGGAAGGTATAATGATGAAAAAGATAACAAGGGGAAGAAAGAGCGGCTGAAGGTGGTCTGAACATGAGCTTGCCCAAGGATGTCGATAGAGTTAAAGGGGAAGGTTCTTCTCTGGAATATGGTTAAGAGAAGAAAAAAAGAGAGAGGCTGCATTACATGGCATGATTATGTCTGATCACGCTCACCGGCCCCGTAGGAGCGCTATATACACCTTCGGGAAGGCCAGGGAATCGTTCTTACGCTGTTATCTTCGTTTTAAGAGAGATAAACTTAATGGAATGCAGTGGAATGATGATTATCTTATACACTGAGAGTTTGTTTTTTGGAAGCCACTTTATAGTTTTGAGGTTACAAACTTAATGGAATGCAGTGGGATGATGATTATCTTATGCGTTCAGAGTTTGTTTTTGGAGGTCCTTTTTATACAGTCTCATGTTTTGAGGTTACAAACTTAATGGAATGCAATGGAATGATGATTATCTTATACGTTCAGTTTGTTTTTTGGAGGCCACTTTATATACAGTGTTTTGTTTTGAGGTTACAAATTTAATGGAATGCAGTGGAATGATAATTATCTTATAGAGGTTACAAACTTAATGGAATACATGAAATGATAATTATCCTCTAAGTTTAGTTTGTTTTTGGAGGCCATTTTACATACAGTCTCTTGTTTTGAGGTTACAAACTTAATGGAATGCAGAAGAATGATGATTGTTTTATACGTTGTTTGTTTTTGGAGGTCCTTTATATAAAGTCTCTTGTTTTGAGGTTAAAAACTTATGGAATGCAGAAGAATGATGATTGTTTTATACGTTCAGAGTTTGTTTTTGGAGGCCACTTTATATACAGTCTCTTGTTTTGAGGTTACAAACTTAATGGAATGCAGAAGAATGATGATTGTTTTATACGTTGTTTGTTTTTGGAGGTCCTTTATATAAAGTCTCTTGTTTTGAGGTTACAAACTTGATGGAATGCAGTGGAATGATGATTATCTTATGCGTTCAGTTTGTTTTATGGAAGCCACTTTATAAACAGACTCTTGTTTTGAGGTTACAACTTAATGGAATGCAGTGAAATGATGATTATCTTATACGTTCATAGATTTTTTTGGAGGTCCTTTTATATACAGTCTCTTGTTTTGAGGTTACAAACTTAATGGAATGCAGTGGAATGATGATTATCTTATAAGTTCAGAGTTTGTTTTTGGAGATCCTTTTTATACAGTCTCATGTTTTGAGGTTACAAACTTAATGGAATGCAGTGAAATGATGATTATCTTATGCGTTCAGAGTTTGTTTTTGGAGGTCCTTTTATAAAGACTCTTGTTTTGAGGTTACAAACTTGATGGAATGCAGTGAAATGATGATTATCTTATACGTTCAGAGTTTGTTTTTAAAGGTCTTTTTATATACAGTTTCTTGTTTGGAGGTTACAAACTTAATGGAATGCAGTGGAATGATAATTGTTTTATAAGGTCAGAGATTGTTTTTGGAGGTCCTTTTATAAAGTCTCTTGTTTTGAGGTTACAAACTTAATGGTTGCAGTGGAATGATTATCTTATACGTTGAGTTTGTTTTTGGATGCCACTTTATAAACAGTCTCTTGTTTTGATGTTACAAACTTAATGGAATGCAGTGGAATGATAATTATCTTATACGTTCAGAGTTTGTTCTTGGAGCCCCTTTTATAAAGTCTCTTGTTTTCAGGTTACAAACTTAATGGAATGTAGTGGAATGATGATTATCTTATACGTTCAGAGTTTGTTTTTGGAGGTAATTTTAATAATCTCTTGTTTTGGGGATACAAATGGTAGGCGTCGTTTTTATTTCAAACCATTAAAGTTTAGGTTTCATTGGAAATTAGAGTTAAAAATTTTATTTTGTTAATTTTGCAGTTTTCTTAAAATATTGAAGACAAAATCTAAACTGTTAAAAACAAGAAGCATTCATAAACTTATTTATAAAAAAAAAAAAAAAAAAAAAAAAACATGCTAATATCAATAGTTACAACTGTTGGCCATGCCAATCAACCACAGGATAATCGAATCCGATGGCAAGAACAAAAATTTGTTTATAAATCAATAACAAACTCGCAGTTTTCATTAAAAAAGAAATTTCATATAACAGGAACAAACATAATAAAGGTATGAAGATTTTAAACGTAATAATGAAACGAGTAAAATGACAGATGGGAAGAATAACTCATCACTGATCATCACCAGCTAAGCTAACATCAATCATGATGAAAAGTGGAAAACCTAGATCGAAGTCAATATTAGCACCGAGGTAGTTATTAAGAAATGTAAGAGTTAGGTGTGCATCTCCTCAATTCCAAAAGATCAAGTTTTATCAGAAATGATGTATATCCTTTATTCTTCTTCATTATCTTCAGCTTTTGCAAATTTCTATAAGGAGTCTCTATTTCCTGTCCTGTTAATCTTGATCTTTATATGCAAAGTTATCTTTCCATTTAAACTTTGATCTTCCTCATTCTCCTCACTTCCACCTACATAGGAATAACTCTTTCGTGCATGCACTTTCTCTTCGGAGCCCTGTATTAAGTGTTTAATTGATTGATTGATTGATTTGAAGTTCTCTGGCATCCTTGGTAAGTGTTTAAGAATACCACCACCGTACGTCCTGCCTGTCGTAGAAAGCGACTAAAAGGACAGCTGCTGCCTTGCAGTTTTGCTTTTAAGCAAAAGGCTAGGTTAACTGCCAATAACTTTCGAAACTGATGTCTTGCAGTTGGATTACTTAATCAAAGGTGAGGCTAATCGCTAATAATTTTGGTTGATGTCTTAAAGAGCATGTGATCGTAAAAACTCTGCCAAATTATTAACCATGGCTGATAAGTAACGAGTCAAGCCACTGACCCCTTACGTAAGGATAACATAGGAAATATGAAGACTTTCTCTTCGTATAATACAACAAAACATTCTTCGATACTTCCACTACTTATTCCTTTACTAAAATAATTACTGATCCCATCTCTACTCGAGCATATATACATCACATCTCAATCAAAGCCACATTAGACCACCAATACAAACTTAAACAATTAATTGAGAATTGGTTTAAAAATAACTCTAGAGAACCGCTGGAAAAGAAGGTGGTTTATATAATCCAGGAAACTATCATCAAAATATAAGATGAAAAAAGAGTGGCGTCACTCTACTGAATGAAATCAGTAAATTGACTTCGTTACCCAATCGTGGAAAAGATGACTCTTCATTAACAAAAAAAAAAAAAAAAAAAAAAAAAAAAAAAAAAAAAAAAAAAAAAAAAAAAAAAAAATCATCATCAAATAAACCATATAATCCAGGAAACTATTATCAAAATATAAGATAAAAAAAAAAAGAGTGGCATCACTCTACTGAATGAAATCAGTAATTTGACTTCGTTACCCAATCGTGGAAAAGATGACTCTTCGAGAGAAAAAAAAAAAAAAAAAAAAAAAAAAAAAAAAAAAAAAAAAAAAAAAAGAATCATCAATCTCCATTTCCCATTCAAATGGCATTCTTAGTCTGCATTAGTTTAATCACTCGCCAGGTAAGATATCAGAATAAAAGGTAGAATTAAAGGTAACCCGAGACGAGGTTACAGGACCATGTTTTCTTAGTTTAATTCATTATAATTTCAAAGATTTTAAAGACTTTATGATTATATTGGATGGAAAAATTTATATATCTACTAATAAGAGACGGTTTTATGAATATAACTGAAGTGTATAACTTTATCTTATGAAACACACAAGAATGAGATCAAGGTATATTTAAAAACAATACTCATTAACTTAATAAATAAATAAATACACACACGCGCATATATATATATATATATATATATATATATATATATATATATATATATATATATACATATATGTATATATATATATATATATATATATACATATATATATATATATATATATACATATATATATATATATATATATATATATATATATATATACACATATATCAAAAGTAAATTATTACTATTTCTTTAATTCTTTACTGTTTACATATCCGTCAAACATCAAAAAGCCTCGTATATACATGAGTTCATGTAGGGGGCCTACACATGCAGAACAATAGAGCCAAAGAATGAGTTACTTTTAAAAACAAATAAATAATGACGTGCGTGAAATATAAATTCCCTCTAAAATCATTCGGAGGCATGGATGATTTAACAACCATCCTTCTACCGATACCTTTACACAGGCCCCCCGGTTCGATCGAACTTGATTTTTGCGGCCCACAACGGAGTCCCCAAATGGAAATTCCGTGTATGACACGCATAATGCCTCACGGTGAACCATCGGGCAAAGGATATTACTTGGGAAAAAAGAAAACAAAGCAAAAAAAAAAAAAAAAAAAAAAAAAAAAAAAAAAAAAAAAAAACAGTAGAATAAAGGCGAATATTTTGGTTTTCATTGCAACTAGAGGTCTAAACATTATTTACCCTTACTGGCATTTTCATTGGCATGAACCTATCCGGGAAAAAAATTGAGAATGGAATAAAGTGGTAAAGCCCATTTTTATGATGTGGAAATGACATAGGAGAATACAAATTCCGAATGGGTCATTAGACACTGGAAGAAAAAAAAAAGCAGAGAACTGATTGCAAAATAATGTACTAAAAGTTACGGTACACTGAAAACCGTTCTGTTTATATTTTTATACCTTATAACATACACTAACGGGTTTTGACTATCTAAGGTAAGACTATTGCCAAAATTCAACTAAAGTCTACGGACATCGCCTTCCACTTTTCATATGGTAGATGGTGAAAAGTGCAATGTTGATCCAAAATCGTGTGATTTTCATCCGTATCACCTACAAAATATCATGCTTTCTTCCGATGAATAATATCTATCTATGGTTAAAAATTTGGTGAATATCCAATGTGTCTATTTGTTTTGACGTAATCTTTAAAATTGTGAAAAATGCAAATCCAAAATAAATAAATAAATAAATAAACCGAATCGATTTTATAACCTTGGCGGAAGTAATCCGATATGGAAGCCTAATACTCCTAGCCAGAGACCACAAAAACGGAAAACCCTAATATACATTTAAATTCTTATGCTAAAATATCCAACGCAGTAGAATGGTAAATTGTGTACTGTACAAGTTCTAGGTGTAGTTAACCAGAAAGCCAAAGTAAACGAACAACTGAAAATTTCACATTTGTTTTAGATGAACATTAGTCTTATGAACACCCATTGAAGACTTAAAAAACGGTCTGAATATTGAGGCAGGCTCAGAAAAACGTCGATAATGTACCCAACTCCTCCCTGGAATTGAGAGAATCTTAGGGAAATATGAAGTTGATTAGATTTTATGTCAGCCAGCAAATAATTACAAAGCAAAAAAATATATATATATATATATATATATATATATATATATATATATATATATATATATATTTTATATATATATATATATATATATATATTTTATATATATATAGAAATAAACGCGGATAAAAACCTTAAAAGGAGCAATACAAGGAATAAACTAAAAGCGAAAAACCAGTCCATAAACAAAACAACAGTAAACAAAAATAGGACAGCATAAAGCCCTGTACCAGACTTACCCAAAGAATGCCAAGACGAAAAGGTAGCCTCAGGTGAGCTTGCTAATTGCGTATTACGGAAAATAGGATTAGGTCCGAGGCTTTGGAGATGCGGAGTAAGAGAATTTTCCCTCAGTCCACTTCACAGAATTTGAGTATGCGATGCTGAACAATATAACGACGGATAAACTATTTCTCTAATGATAAATTTACAAAATAGGGGGAAATAACTATCCATTCTTCCTTGTCGTTTGCGGTACCATAAATGAAAAAAATAATATATAAATTGAAACATGAAATGCAGCTAATGCAACTATATCAACTAAACTCTATTTCCTAACCTCTATACCTACAGCCTTGAAACTAGAAAGGAAATTGAACGAGACGTTTTTACTATGTTAGATTAGGTAAGGACTCATAGAATCTATTTCATCAAATATGGAAAATAATCGAAACGTTTTTACAAGGGGCGATTCGATTAGACAAGCACCTTAAACGAAACCTGATGGAAACGTTTTTACAACCTTTTTACAAGATGAGAATAAGCAAGCACCTAAAAAATCATTTCAGTCCAGAAAGGAAATCGATTGGAATATTTTTACAAGGTAAGATTAAGCAAGCACCTTAAGAATCTATTTCAGTTCAGAAAGGAAATCGATTGGAATATTTTTACAAGGTAAGATTAAGCAAGCACCTTAAGAATCTATTTCAGTTCAGAAAGGAAATCGATTGGAATATTTTTACAAGGTAAGATTAAGTAAGCACCTTAAGAATCTATTTCAGTTCAGAAAGGAAATCGATTGGAATATTTTTACAAGGTAAGATTAAGCAAGCACCTTAAGAATCTATTTCAGTTCAGGAAGAAAATTGTTTGAAACGTTTTTACAAGGTGAGATTAGGCAAGCACCTTAAGAATCTATTTCACCTCAGAAGGGAAATTGGTCGAAACGTTTTTACAAGGTGAGATTAGGCAAGCACCTTAAGAATCTATTTCACCTCAGAAAGGAAATTAATCGAAACATTTTTACAAGGTGAGATTAGGCAAGCAACTCAGTTCAGGAAGAAAATTGGTCAAAACGTTTTTACAAGGTGAGATTAGGCAAGCACCTTGAGAATCTATTTCAGTTCAGGAAGAAAATTGGTCGAAACGTTTTTACAAGGTGAGATTAGGCAAGCACCTTGAGAATCTATTTCAGTTCAGGAAGAAAATTGGACGAAACTTTGTTACAAGGTGAGATTAGGCAAGCACCTTAAGAATCTATTTCAGTTCAGGAAGAAAATGGGTCGAAACTTTTTTTACAAGATGAGATTAGGCAAGCACCTTAAGAATCTATTTCAGTTCAGGAAGAAAATTGGTCGAAACGTTTTTACAAGGTGAGATTAGGCAAGCACCTTGAGAATCTATTTCAGCTCATACTAGCATGATGGTTACCGATACAAATGACTTTAATTGTGTGTAAAATGAATATTCTCGCCTTCGGAATACAATGTTACCCATATAAAAATACACATCCATAGTGTTCAAAGTTTTCTTTTTTTTTCAAAAGTATTTTCATTCATATCTAATCACTTCTCTCTTTGTGAAAGAACAGACATAATCGACTTATGAACCTTTGTTTATGTATTAATTGGATGACAAGTAGAAGACGACGACAAGGAGATTAACACTGAAGTAATTGGTGCTCTTTTCAATTAGAAACTAATTACTCGACAACTAATACAGATATCAATACAGCAACATTGAATTATTATCATTATTATTATTATTATTATTGATTGTTAAGCTACAATCCTAGTTGGAATAGCAGGATGCGATAAACCCAGGGGCTCCAACAGAGAAAATAGCCCAGTGAAAAAAATATTTTAAGAGCAGTAACATTAGAATAAATATCTCCTATATAAAACCATAAGAACTTTAACAAAACAAGAGGAAGAGAAAAAAAAATAGAATAGTGTGCCCGAGTGTACCCTCAAGCAAGAGAACTCTACCCCAAGACAGTGAAAGACCATGGTACAGAGGTTATAGCACTACCCAAGACTAAAGTACAATGGTTTGATTTTGGAGTGTCCTTCTCCTAAAAGAGCTGCTTACCATAGCCTAAGAGTCTCTTCTACCCTTACCAAGAGAAAAGTAGCCGCTGAACAATTACAGTGCAGTAACCCCTTGGGTGAAGTAGAATTGTTTGGTAATCTCAGTGTTGTCAGGTGTATGAGGACAGAGAATAATATGTAAAGGATAGGCCAGACTACTCAGTGTGTATGTGTGTAGGAAATTGGAAAATGAACCGTAACCAGACAGAAGGATCCAATGTAGGTTCTATCTTTCATGGTAATTCACAATAAAGGAGAATTATATCGTCACGGGATTACAAATTCGGGGTTTCTTCACTAGCTGCAACCCACATCAGTTGCCTAACAACAAAGTACAGAATACACTTAGGCACTCTATTCTATCTAATTTCTCTTCCTCTTTGTTATGTTAAAGTTTTAATAGTTTACATAGGAAATATTTATTTCAATGTTGTTACATTCTTAAAGTATTTCATTTTTCCTTGTTTTCTATCCTCACTGGGCTATTTTCCTTGTTGTAGCTTGGCAAGAAGTAATAATAATAATAACAGTAATAATAATTTCTTGCTTTAAGTGAACTGTGCCATGCTCAATTCATAGGAAAGCATCCATCTGTTCTATTTCGTCCGTTCCGAGATTCGAACGAGGTACCTAAGACCTGGCAGATGAGAACGCTACAGAGAGAGAGAGAGAGAGAGAGAGAGAGAGAGAGAGAGAGAGAGAGAGAGAGAGAGGGGGGGGAATTTTCAGGAAACATTCTCCATACACTACTAAAACATCATTAAATTAAAAGGTTTTGCCACAAAATAAGGGATTTCGGAAAGAAATGTCTATTTGAGGAAAAATATAAAATCAAAATACATAGCTGGTTAACAAACATAAGAAAGACAATTATATGAATTCCCTCTTTTAAGCTTTTCCAAATGAAGTTTGTCCTGGTAACGAGAGAGAGAGAGAGAGAGAGAGAGAGAGAGAGAGAGAGAGAGAGAGAGAGAGAGAGAGAGAGAGAGAGAGGTACATTGATGAAAATCCTTTGACCCATTGAGATTACGGCAGACTGCATCTCGGGGAACATCTTCAGAAGAGAATTTTTATGATCAACCTTTCCCTTAGAATTAAACTTCAAAGCGAATTTTCCCTCGGCGAATACTTCCAACAAAAAAAGAAGAAAAAAAGTTTAATCTTAACAATGGCTGCCTAAGCGTCCTAAAAAGGCTGCTATTCTCTTGACATAAAAAGATCCCCCTTCCTCGGGCATTTCATCTAAGGTCCTCGGATATTAACCAATATCTGGAGCAAATCCTTCGATATACGCTGAAAGCCTCAGAGAGGATTATATATCTTAATCGCACAAAGGCTGCCTTCTCTGAATACCTCGTGCGTACTGAAAATAATCGGATAAGAATATTTAAAAACTAAACTTGCACAATGCCAGGGAGACACGGTCGAACAAAGCATTTCTAGCTCAGAGAGAGAGAGAGAGAGAGAGAGAGAGAGAGAGAGAGAGAGAGAGAGAGAGAGAGATGCTGGGACAAACACGAGCGGGATTAAAGGATTGGGCGAACAGGTCAAGTGTACTGTTACAAAGGTTGTACTGTACTTTATGATGTAGTTTTCACAACGACTAGTGCTCTTTGAACTAACTTGAACGTGGATACAAGAAAAGTGGTTCCTTTTAGATTCGAGATAATATTATATCTTAAAAATATCTGTTTAGTGACTTGGGGACACTGGGAGGCAGAAAATTTTTAACTTTTCTACACATGAACGATTTAACAATAATCCATTCTAAAAGTGAACGGTAGGAATGGCACTTTCTATCTTTAAAAGTGAACGAAAAGGTATAAAGGGAACGAGTTTCCCTACTCTGAAGGTGAACGACGGAGAGGAACTATTACAATCAAAACAGATTTTTCCACTCCAGAAGTGAAGGGCATGGAGGGGGGGGGGTGTATACCTTTCCAGGGGTGAACGGAGTAGTATAGAGGCAGCTTTCGATTGCAGCAGTGAATGAGAATATCTCATTTCAAAAATGAACAGAGTGAATTGGGTTTCGTATTCTAGAAGTGTATCGCTTGGAAAGACAATTTCACATTCTAGAAGTGGATGAAACGTAGGGAGTTTTAACCTCTAGAAGTTGACGGCACGTAGTAAGTTTTAAAATCTAGAAGTTGACGGCACGTAGGGAGTTTTAAAATCCAAAGTAAATGTTATCAATATCCGATTAGAATAGTTTACTGACGTTTGCTGCTTTTGCTTAGTATCATGTCGATAATCGAGTGGAATACGCAATCGAGAATACGGTGTCCCCCATAAGATGAAGTAATTCTACCAGCAATGGTGGAAGAAACTTGAGCATATGCACGCACATGTAACTCCCCTCACCCGGGTACGACTACCCCTTTTCTCAGACCTAACCGAGGGACGGGGAGAGCTGAGCGTGATCGGAAAGATATATATATATATATATATATATATATATATATATATATATATATATATATATATATATATATATATATATATATATATATATATATATATATATGGCGGCCAAGCTAGAGCACATCCAAAATATGGAATAGAAAGTTCTTCAGTTGCTGATGAAACTGGAAATCTCTGACTCGTTTCCATGCAGATGGTATTAAGTGAGGTCATTTCTCCGATATGACAACAGTTTTCTATACAAGGAAACAACTTAAAGGGACTGGTACATGATGTACGGGTGCATACAGGAGTCTCTGGCACACTTTGCTCCGAGGAAGTGCACCCTGTCACACTTATTTCACGAGGAATAACCAAACAGCTAGTGTAGGGAAAGATGGCAGAGCCGGTGGGCAGTGCTAAACTCAGGACCTCTCGGAGCAGTAAGGGTATGGCTGGCTACACTTCCTCAGAGCGAGGTACACCAGGAATTTCTGTGTCCAACTGTATATGCGGCATATAAAGCACACTTAACCTCCCCGAAATAAATTAAGGAAGACATGTACCTTGGGTAGTGGTAGCCTAAAATAAACGCCCCTCCCTAGCGATCGGTAGGGCCGGAATTCAAGACCTGTTCAAACTCGATAGTATATCGTAGTGTCCACAACTTAACCATCTTTGTGAGCTAAGTATTGGGTGTTTGGCTGATTCTATAAGCCTACCTACTGAGTCATCAGCAGCCATTATCTGGCCCTCCCTGATCCTAGCTTGATGGAGTGAGGGCTTGGGCGCTGATCATACGTATGTATGGTTAGTCTCTAAGGCATCGCCCTGCTAGGGCATTGTCACAGTCCGTTGGCTCTGCCATTCATGAGTTAAAACTTTAAATTGAATTTACTAATTATCAAGCATTATAAGAAAAGCAGAAACGTACCAGATTGTGTGCAAAAATACCGAGAATAAATGAAACGATTGTTGAGCTAACTCTCAGTAAAATGTCGTCTGAAAAGTCCATTCCACCGAGGAAAGTCTGATTTTATTTCATTCATCGCCGTTGCCTGTAAAAGTACTTTGTTGAATCGTTGCCTGTAAAAGTACTTTGTTGAATCGTTGCCTGTAAAAGTACTTTGTTGAATGAAATTGGATATAGAAAACGTAAAAAATCATAACTCTTCTATTCCATCATATTGTATGAGTTTGTTCACTTTCGATAAACTCTGTACAGAATATAAATGGTACATGTTTATATGACGTGCATGACTCTGAAGAAAAGGTTCTCCCAAGGCTGATAAACTAATAGGCATTAGACCAAAGCCTATCTTAGGTAGTACTTTACTATTATGAGGCAACTACTGTTATATCGTTAAGGAAAGTTCACTCAAATAACAAAAAACCGGTAGTTATATGTTTCTTATTTTTACATTTACGAATGGTAAATATGAATTACAAGGGCAATAATAAAGAAGATCAAACATAAAATCCACGAATAACAATTATAAAAATGGTACTTCGCCAACGAAAACGTCTTTTGAAGCATAAAATTCTCCCTTGTAACAGCTCCTTTACGACAATTTGTGGATAATGAATGCCAAAGATAGAAAAAAAAAGGTTGACGATTTTGATACGAACTGTACAGTGGTATCTGTAACGTGTAAATGGTGAGCAATAAAGAAAATTGTAGAGGGGGATAAAAAAAAACTTAACACAAAAGAAATGACTGATTGATTGATTGATTGATTTGAGATTTTATGCCATCCTGACTTCTAAGGTCATTGACGCCGGTATAGAAGAAATGATGGCCCAGAGTTTCCGAGATCAGCTGGTCACACGCAAGAGCATCAAATTCAGAAGTAGTAAGAAGGTCAACTGAAGCTGAAAAGGGACACTGAAAAGGAAATGCCTTGATTCATAAAAGCACGAAATTACATCTAGGACAGAGATGAATGGCGCTTTGTCTGGTGGGATGATGAACTCAAAGTAGAAAGTGATGTGGAATGTTTCTGCACGTGGGGCTCATCCTAGATTACTTTTACTTTTAAAAGTTTAAAGCCAACCCATGAATGCCAGAGGCAAGGGACAGTAAAACTGCCTAGCAGCAGGAAAATGCCCAAGAGACTGACCATATTCACATATGATCAGCGCCCAAGGCCCCTTTCCATCCAAAATAGAACCAGGGAGGTTCAGACAATGGCTGCTGATGACTCAATATGGGCTGCCCCAAACCCCCCTCTTTAGTTCACAAGTATGGTGAGGTTGCAGACACTAAAGGAACAAACGAGTTTGAGCGGGACTCGAACCCCAGTCTGGCGATCACCAGGCAAACACGTTACCAATATACCTATCATACACTGATACCCTACGCACTACAGGACCTAAAAGATTTGTTTGTCGTATCATTCTTAGGAATTAAGCGTATCACACGGCGAATTCCGTGATAATTGTCAAAACCACATTATCGAAATACTTAAAAGAATGCAAGTCTTCAGTTTCTCCTTGAAGTTATCAACATCTTCAGTCTTTCGGATGTCTCGTGGGAACTAGTTATACAGTCTTGGGGTCGCATATTTCAAACTTCTAGAGCTTACAGTAGACATGCATCTTGGCTTCAATAACACGAAACCATCTGCAACTATTTTCGTGTCGACAATAAAATATTTAATGTGGTAGTGATCAGTGTTTTTTTTTATTGGAAACAGCTTAATATCTGCAAATCAAATCCAAAAAACCTATAAAAACGCCTAAATTATTCAGTGGCTACTTTTCTTTTGGTAAGGGTAGAAGAGACTCTCTAGCTATGATAGGCAGCTATTCTAGGAGAAAGTCACTCCAAACTCGAACCATTGTTCTCTAGTCTTGGGTAGTGCCATAGCCTCTGTACCATGGTCTTTCACTGTCTTGGGTTACAGTTCTCTTGCTTGAGGGTACAGTTGGGCATACTACTGTATCTTATTTCTCTCCCTCCTATTTTTGTAAAAGTTTTTATAGTTTATATAGGAAATATTTATTTTGGTGTTGTTGCTGTTCTTAAAATAATTTATTTTTCCTTATTTCCTTTCTTCACTTGGCTATTTTCCCTGTTGGAGCCCCTGGGCTTATAGCATCCAGCTTTCCCAACAAGGGTTGTAGCTTAACAAGTAATAATAATAATAATAATAATAATAATAATAATAATAATAATAATAATAATAATAAACTGTTTTCCCCAAAAGATATCTGGACATGAATCCGGCCAAATGCTCTTTGTTATAAAAAAAAAAAAATCGTAAACAAAGCAATAATATTATTTAACGTTCGAAAATTATCATACTGATCCAAATTAGAATTATTTACAATTGCCTTACAGCACTTAAGATATGCCGTTAAAATTTCGATTAACAGAAAGAAAATCATTTATTCGATAAGCAGATTACTAAAACACTAGATTTTGCGATTTATAAATCGGGAAATAGAGACATACAAAAATCAAGAACGAATTGAAGATCAATTGATTTTGAGTTATATGGAAGATAATAATAATAATAATAATAATAATAATAATAATAATAATAATAATAATAACAATAATAATAATAATAATAATAATAATACATGGCTATAATAATAATACATGGCTATAATAATAATAATAATAATAATAATAATAATAATAATAATAATAATAATAATAATAATAATACATGACTATAATAATAATAACAATAACAATAATAATAATAATAATAATTCGTAAATGCAGTACAATTCACAAACTTAAAATGAATAATTACTAGATTCTGTAAAATAACTAATTCAAACATTAAGACTTTATAAAAACATTTTTTTTCTATTTCATCCCCATACTGATAATATTAATCACCACAAAAGATCCTACGTTTTAAGCTTTCTCTATTAAATTCTTCTACCATTTTTTGCAATTCTTCCCAATATTCACTAAATCACAGTAAAAGACTGGAATGATACGGAAACAAATAAACAAATAACAGTAACAAGAACAAAAAGAAAATTAACCAAACCCAGTTGTTACGTGGAATCTTGGGTCAGGTCATCTGCAGCTCAATGTGACCTTGCATTGCAATGGAACTTACCTGAAAAGAAAAAAAAAAAGAAAATTAATTGTTAATGAAATAAATAAACAGCCAAATCTTAGTACTTCATACACATGAAGTCATACATAATGTGCTGTTTTTATGTGTTCATTATAAAAAGTGAAAAAAACTGTATATCTGACAATAAACATTATAATATGTTTTTGTGTGTTCATTATACCGTGAAAAAAATATATATCTGTCAATAAACATTATAAAATGTTTTTATGTGTTCATTATACAGTGAAAAAAAAAACTGTATATATGCCAATAAACATTATAAAATGTTTTTATGTGTTCATTATACAGTGAAAAAAACTGTATATCTGCCAATATACATTATAAAATGTTTTTGTGTTCATTATACAGTGAAAAAAAACTGTATATCTGCCAATATACATTATAAAATGTTTTTTATGTGTTCATTATGGTGAAAAACCTAACTGCCAATAAACATTATAGAATGTTTTTATGTGTTCATTATACAGTGAAGAAACTGTATATCTGCCAATACACATTATAAAATATTTTTATGCGTTCATTATACAGTGAAAAAAAATGTATATCTGCCAATAAATATAAAATGTTTTTGTGTGTTCATGATATAGTGAAAAAAAACTGTATATCTGCCAATAAACATTATAAAATGTTTTTGTGTTCATCATATAGTGATTAAAAACTGTATATCTGCCAATAAACATTATAAAAAAATTTTATGTGTTCATTTAAAGAGTGAAAAAAATGTATACCTGCCAATAAACATTATAAAATGTTTTAGTGTTCATCATATAGTGAAAAAACTGTATATTTGCCAATAAACATTATAAACTGTTTTTATGTGTTCATTATACAGTGAAAAACTGTATATCTTCCAATAAACATTATAAACAGAGTGAACAAAAACTATATCTGCCAATAAACATTATAGAATATTTTTATGTGTTCATTATAGTGAAAAAAACTATCTCTGCCAATAAACATTATAAAATGTTCTTATGTGTTCATTATACAGTGAAAAAACTGTATATCTCCCAATAAACATTATAAACATGATTTTATGTGTTCATTATAAAGTGAAAAAACTATTTCTCCCAATAAACATTATAAACATGTTTTTATGTGTTCATTATACAGTGAAAAAAAAAACAGTATAGCTCCCAATTAACATTAAAAACATGTTTTTATATGTTCATTATACAGTGAATAAACTTTTTATCTCCCAATAAACATTATAAAGAGAGTGTAAAACTGTATATCCCCCAATAAACATTATAAACATGTTTTTATGTGTTCATTATACAGTGAAAAAACTGTATATCTCCCAATAAACATTATAAAGAGTGAAAAAACTGTATATCTCCCAAAAAACTTCCTGTCAGTTCACAAAGTATAAAACATTCCATAACGTATAAACAATTTATTGTTAAATTAGCATAATTATTTCATTACACGAAATACGCGTAGATTTTGCATGGTTGATTTTATCTTCCTGCACAATAAATCACAGTGATTCCATTTCATGCATCTGATGAAATCCCGTCGATGTCCCAGATAAGCAAAACACACACATGCACGCACAAACTCGGGACGCAAATGGGGTGGCTGACTAAAAACGTAATTATTGATATTATTAGTTTGATATTATAAGTGACTCGTGATGGTTTTTATATGAATCCACATATACAATCAAATTATGAGAGCATAATTATTTAAGGTTTTACCTTGAAATTACTTACATGTAGTACATACACTCCCCCAACACACACATACACACATACACACACACACACACACATATATATATATATATATATATATATATATATATATATATATATATATGTGTGTGTGTGTGTGTGTGTGTGTGTGTGTATTCCTTCCAAATAAAGAGGTTAAGATCAATAATATGTATTCTTTATCTAAGAAGCCAAAGTGAAATTGGTCTGAAAATACGACTTAAAACAGTCGCTTGTATGAAAAAAACTAGGTATGTCTAGAAATAAATTGGGAATTGCCATGGAAGTTACTACGGCGTTTATACACATCTTTATAACCGTCTACTTGACTAAAAAGTCTCTTTACCTAATAGATGAAAATGGAAATTGTAACTCATATATTTATTCATACTGATTACTAATACTCCATGAAATCTTAAATACAGCATAATACTGAAATTTCCTGAATTAACATTATGATCGATAACTCCTTCATTTACTTTCCATTAATTGGAATGATCGTTATTTATTTTACTAGCATTGTTCTAATTTAAATTTTTAATAATAACAACAACAACAACAACAACAACAAAAACAACAACAACAATAATAATAATAATAATAATAATAATAATAATAATAATAATAATGATAATGATAATAATAATAACTAGAGGGGCACTAAGTAGAAAGCATGCCTTCGCCACGCCAAGCAGTTTTATTTTGCTCTTAACTCCATTGCGTACTTGCATTTCGATGTATTTCCTTCAAAATCTAATATATTTGTCCTTGGGTCATACCCCACATGCTCACCAAGTTTCGTTGAAATTGATTCAGCAGTTTTTAGCGTAATATTTTTCACAAAAAAAAAAAAAAAAAAAAAAAAAAAAAATATATATATATATATATATATATATATATATATATATATATATATATATATATATATATATATATATATATATATATATATATATATATTTGCCATCTACTTAACGGTGCAGTTATTTTTAATGTACTGCTCCATACTTGTATTTTGATGTATTTTATCCAAAATGTTACAGATTCATACTAGGGTCATAATACCTAACGTGAATGCGAAGTTTGTTCAAAATTGGTAAAGTGCTTTTTGTGTAAAGTTTCCCACAAATATACAAATAAACGACGACAGGGGTGAATAAATACTCTTCGCGGCGAAGGGAATACCACACGATTGTGAACAAATTCTTACGATCTTCCTATTTTCCATACCGTATTGCCTTTTACATTCTCCAGACAATGAAACCCAAACTACATCTGAGACACAGATTAAAAATTGTAGCAGGTAGCTTAATTTGATAAAACAAATCACAAAAGAAAAGTTGTGGATTAGACAATTTGATAAAGTCAACAGACAACGCCAAAAGTACAATTGAGACACGAATGAAAAAATTGGAGCCCGTAACTTAAATTTGATAAAACAAATCACAAAAGAAAAATTGTGGATGAGACAATTTGATAAAGTCAACAGACAACGCCAAAAGTACAAGTGAGACACGAATTAAAAATTGTAGCCGGTAACTTAATTTGATAAATCAGAAAAGGAAATTCGATAAAAGATTCGAGTTTCTGTCGGCTAGGGTTAATGGCCTTTCGATATCACAAGCCATTCAGTGACGTACGCAATTCATCATCTACATACAACGTTCTCTCTCACAAGTTTTCCTTTACTACGAGTCTACTGGAACCTTTCCAAGAGCCCTCCTGCATGCTCTACCACGTAGCCCGAGGGATTTGTACTACGAGGCCAGTCGATGATAAATGGTTCTTCCACAGTTATCAAAACATTCAATATAATCGGGTGGCTTTTCGCCAAGGAAAATAAAAAAAAAGTTTCGTATCAAGAACACAACCATGTGTGTATTTACTTGTGTACACACTCACAAACACAACACAAGCACACACACACACTCACAAACACAACACACGCACACACACACACACACACACACTCACAAACACAACACACGCACACACACACACACTCACAAACACAACACACGCACACACACACACACACACATATATATATATATATATATATACACACATATATATATATATATATGATATTTCATCTTCCATTGTATATTCCGTTCTCATCATCTCTGTCTTTCTTCTATTTATCTTGAGCCCAACCTCCTGTGATATTTCATGCATTCTGGTAAGCAAGCATTGCAAATCCTGTAGTGTACTGCTAATAAGGACACTATCTTCAGAATACTCTAGGTCAGCAAATTTCATATTACCAATCCAGTCCAATCTCTCTCCCCATCTCCAACTGTTCTATGCATTACAAAATCTATGAAAAGCATAAACAACATAGGTGACAACACATTCCCTTGGAGTACTCAGCTGTTCACTGTAGATTCATTTGATAAGACTCCACAAACATTAACTTTGCACTTGCTATGCTCATGAACAGACAATCAAATTTACATATTTAAGAGGAATTCCATAATAATCCAGGACTCTCCACAAAACTGGCCAGTGCACACTATCAAAGGCTTTTTCATAGTCCAAAATTTACATCAAAAGTGGATTTCTATATTCTACACATTGTTGTTCAATATGTCTCAAGATGAAAAGTTTGGTCAAGACAACTTCTACCTTTTCGAAATCCTGCTTGTTCATCAAAAAAAAGAAACAAAAAAAAATTAATATATAATATATATATATATATAATAATTGAGTGCCCAATTAAAGTACACGAATTGAAATAGAAATAGTAGTTGGGTGGTCTATAAGGCAAAGGCAGAAATAATCATTATTCGAATAATGTATGAAGAAAAATATGATAAAAAAATAACAGTATGAAACAACCGAGGAATATTGTCCCCTTGACACACCAACAAAATCATAATACATCTTCGATCGAGTTTCCAGCAAGAGAAAAAGAACCCCAGATATGAAACTAACGCCCATCACATATTCATGACATAGAAGAAGAGGCAATTCTCCCATCCCATTATCCCTCACGTTCTACCTACAGAGGCGGAAAATGTTGGTTGGTCAAGATAACAACCCACGCGGATTCGCGAGTGACAATTAAAAATGGTTTTGACAAATCATTTTTTCTCTACCTGAAAAGAAAAGGCGATAGCAATTTTTGGTCTCATCTGAATATTCATGACTCTTGATTAACAATTGGACGGTTTAATTTTTAATTCTGAAAGGAAAAATGTCGGACTTAGATAATGGTCGGTCGTGAAATTTAAAAAATAAACATAATTTTAATTCTAACACCCAAAGCCCCATAGTGACATTGTTCAAGTGGAGGTTCTATCCTCTGAGATATGAGGAAGATTTTTTTTTGCTAGCTTAAAGCTAAACCCCAAAATTAAATAAGAGGAAGATTTTTTTTTCGCTAGCTTAAAGCTAAACCCCAAAATTAAATAAGAGGAAGATTTTTTTTTTGCTAGCTTAAAGCTATACCCCAAAATTAAATAAGAGGAAGATTTTTTTTTCGCTAGCTTAAAGCTATACCCCAAAATTAAATAAGAGGAAGATTTTTTTTTCGCTAGCTTAAAGCTATACCCCAAAATTAAATGAGAGGAAGATTTTTTTTTCGCTAGCTTAAAGCTATACCCCAAAATTAAATAAGAGGAAGATTTTTTTATTTCGCTAGCTTAAAGCTATACCCCAAAATTAAATAAGAGGAAGATTTTTTTTTCGCTAGCATAAAGCTATACCCCAAAATTAAATAAGAGGAAAATGTTTTTTTACGCTAGCTTAAAGCTATACCCCAAAATTAAATAAGAGGAAGATTTTTTTCGCTAGCTTAAAGCTATACCCCAAAATTAAATAGGAGGAAGATGTTTTTTTTTTTCGCTAGCTTAAAGCTATATCCCAAAATTAAATAAGAGGAAGATTTTTTTTCGCTAGCTTAAAGCTATACCCCAAAATTAAATGAGAAAGATTTTTTTTCGCTAGCTTAAAGCTATACCCCAAAACTAAATGAGGAAGATTTTTTCGCTAGCTTAAAGCTATACCCAAAAAATTAAATAGGAGGAACATTTTTTCGCTAGCTTAAAGCTATACCCCAAAATTAAATGAGGAAGATTTTTTTCGCTAGCTTAAAGCTATACCCAAAAATTGAATAAGAGGAAGAATTTTTTTTCGCTAGTTTAAAGCTATACCCCAAAACTAAATGAGGAAGATTTTTTCGCTAGCTTAAAGCTATACCCAAAAAATTAAATAGGAGGAACATTTTTTCGCTAGCTTAAAGCTATACCCCAAAATTAAATGAGGAAGATTTTTTTTCGCTAGCTTAAAGCTATACCCCAAAATTAATTGAGGAAGATTTTTTTTCTCTAGCTTAAAGCTATACCCCAAAATTAAATGAGGAAGATTTTTTTCGCTAGCTTAAAGCTATACTCCAAAAATTAAATAAGAGGAAGATTTTTTTTTCGCTAGCTTAAAGCTATACCCCAAAATTAAATGAAGATTTTTTTTCGCTAGCTTAAAGCTATACCCCAAAATTAAATGAGGAAGATTTTTTTCGCTAGCTTAAAGCTATACCCCAAAATTAAATGAGGAAGATTTTTTTCGCTAGCTTAAAGCTATACCCCAAAATTAAATGAGGAAGATTTTTTTCGCTAGCTTAAAGCTATACCCAAAAATTAAATAAGAGGAAGATTTTTTTTTCGCTAGCTTAAAGCTATACCCCAAAATTAAATGAAGATTTTTTTTCGCTAGCTTAAAGCTATACCCCAAAATTAAATGAGGAAGATTTTTTTCGCTAGCTTAAAGCTATACCCCAAAATTAAATGAGGAAGATTTTTTTTCGCTAGCTTAAAGCTATACCCCAAAATTAAATGAGGAAGATTTATTTTTCGCTAGCTTAAAGCTATACCCCAAAATTAAATGAGGAAGATTTATTTTTCGCTAGCTTAAAGCTATACCCCAAAATTAAATAAGAGGAAGATTTTTTTTCACTAGCTTAAAGCTATACCCCAAAATTAAATGAGGAAGATTTATTTTTCGCTAGCTTAAAGCTATACCACAAAATTAAATAAGAGGAAGATTTTTCGCTAGCTTAAACTTATACCTCAAAATTAGAGGAAACCATAACTGTCACTTATCTTTAGAATTATCAAGTAATAAACGAAGGTGCGTGCAGATAACAGATGATTACTGTATAATGGGCAATTATGGTGCTTATGAAATTAGTTTATGTGAGCTTGTGA
>NC_090766.1:16334551-16342051 GCF_036898095.1 Palaemon carinicauda | reverse complement strand
ACAGGGAAAACAGCACAGTCAGGAAAGTAAATAAGGAAAAGGATGAAATAATATGCCTGAATGTATACTCAAGCAAAACAACTCTAATCCAAACCAGTGAAACACCATGGTGTGTCCTCTTAGAACAGCTGCTTACCACAGCTAAAGAGTCTCTTCTACCCATGATGTTACCATTCTCAGAAGCCGGAATATTGGCGAAATGTTATCTAAAAAGCCCTCCCTCTTTTTTGAGGCGAGGTGCGAACACTTAATCAATTAGTTAAAGTACAGAGCACCTTGAGGTTTCTATCAAGACTTATAAGTAATTAGCTGTTTAAATAAAAAACTACAACGAAGTCTCCAAGGTTATTCGTAATTTCCAGAGCACCTTGAGGTTTATATCAAGACCTTCAAATAATTAGCTGTTTAAATAAAAAAAAACTACAACGAAGTCTCCAAGGTTATTCGTAATTTCCAGAGCACCTTGAGGTTTATATCAAGACCTCCAAATAATTAGCTGTTTAAATCAAAATGCAACAACGAATTCTCCAAGGTTATTTGTAATCTCCTTACCCAAATAAAAAAATACCAGTGAAATATTTATAAAAAAAATATCCAAAAAAATGAAACCCCGGTTTCTCTATAGTCTTCCCAACGAAACCTTTACTGAACCCTAGCTGTAGGAACTAATCCCCGAGCACCAGTGCCTCTCCTGGAATATAAAAGAAGAGGCACTCGGCCTACTGCGAGTAGATCCCCGGTCTCTTAAGAACTCAGAGCATTGGGCTTATATCAAGGAGTCTCCAAAGCCTTTAATCTAACTTCCCATAACGCCATACATTAAGGGAGCAGTCTCAATACACCTGAGGTCCTTACACCCAACATAAGAGGCCAGAACCTTGCTGCCTAAATTAGCATGTGGGCTTAGAAAGGCTCGTATTCCACATATATAATCCTACACAGAATTTATTTGACAGGATAAAAATTACTACGGCAAAATGTAATTCAAGAATTGCAGACACTTTTATTTAATCAAAATACTAACCCTTAGTTGAAAATTGTAGTTCACAGTAACATGTTATTCTTAACAAAATAAAGTATAACTTTCACGCACACAATAAAAAAAAAAAAAAAAAAATCATGTGAAAGTTCATTCATGGAAGTATACTCCTACACAAATAATACATAAAGCCTGAAAACCAAGCATATAAACACACACACATTTGAGCTTTCCTAAAAGCACCATTAAATCTAACACATGATAAACTCACTATTTCTCAAGAGCAACGTTTGATCCCAATTCTAGGAACTGGAACCTTGCTTTTCATAGCACCATATAGGACCCGTTTCATCTCTTCCTAACGATTAAATGCTCGCTTTACAAAGGACCAATCTTTTCCAAGAAATAGCATCTTACCACTTAAGGTCCAGCATATTACACAATTACATAAATGATTGACGTTCCCATTTACATTTAGGCAACATGAAGAACAATTATCTAAAACGAAGGTCGAAAGGTTCTTTGATGTCGGAGTAAACCAAGAACAATTGCGGTGGCCGATATGGTAACGTTCCTGGCTGGTGATAGCCAGACTGTGGTTCGAGTCCCGCTCAAACTCGTTAGTTTCTTTGGTCGCTGCAACCTCACCATCCTTGTGAGCTAAGGATAGGGGGTTCAGGGAGCCTATAAATCTATCTACCGAGTCATCAGCAGACATTGCCCGGCCCTCCTTGGTCCTAGCTTGGGTGGAGAGGAGGCTTGGGCGCTGATCATATGTGTATATGGTCAGTCTCTAGGGCATTGTCCTGCTCGATAGGGCAATGTCACTGTCCCTTGCCTCTGCCATTCATGAGTTACCTTTAAACCTTTATAGGTACAAAGGACATAATACGTTAAGGAGAATGCTGGGGGAGGCGGGGAGGGGGAGGGGTTGGTAGTAAGGCCTAACATCTAATCCTAGACAACAACGAGAGACCAGGCATCACTTCAGTTGTTTCCAAGGCTCTCTCCACATCCAACTCAACCCCCCCCCCCCTTGCCCATACTCCAATCCCCTACCCCTTACTCGGATGTTAAGACACGCGCGGGCGCACCCACACACAAGACAACCCCCCCCCCCCATTTCCAAGCTCATGTCGACTCTCTCTTCCTCCGTCCAGGTTATCCTCTGTGATCTCCTTTAATTCCAGCATCTTTAATCAACTTGAGGAATCACATTCTCAATAAACATGTCCGATCCCTTCGTCATTTAAGCCTTCTTCCACTAATTACTCTAAAATTATTTATTCACATCTCCCCAATTTTATTTGTTTTTTCTGTTTATTCCTTGTTATTGATCTCATTGCATTCAAATTTGACGGTTCACAAATGTCATTAATTATGTGACAATAAAAAAGAACATACAGTTCAACAGTGTGTGATGCTCAGACGTTACAAGAGGAAAAATTGGCAATAGTATACCGACAATCAAGTGGTATATATATAATATACGTACATATATATATACATCCTCAGCCGCTACTAGTCCAATGCAAGACACAGGACTCAGACATGTCCTTCCACTCGCGTCTGTTTATGGTCTTTCTATGTCATTTTATACCCACAAATTTTCTTAGCTCGCCAATCTATCGTTTTCTTTTCCTTCTCCTGCTTCGTTTACAATTTCTTAGGACTCATTCTGTCCATTTATTATCTGTCATTCTCAATATATGTCCTGCCCATGTCCATTTCTTTTCCTTAGAAGTTGTTAGAATATTCTCTACTCTAGTTTGCTTTGGCATCCGTGTTGCTCTTTGTCTGCTTATTATTGTTATTCCCATCATTTTTCATTCCATAGCTCTCTGAGTAATAACTAGCTTATGTTCTATGGCTTTAGTAAGGCTCCAAGTTTCCGATGCATAAGTTAATTCTGGTATGGCCATATCATTAAATACTTTCTTTTTAGAGAAAGTGGTATTTTACATTTTTTAATCTCATTTTCTTTATCAAAAGCTCTCCAATCAATGCCTATCCTCCTTTTAATTTCGGTCTCGTGTCCTGGCAAAAACGCTGTATGTCCTAAGTACGTATATGCATTAACATTCTCGAGAAGTCCGCCCATAACATTTAGTTGTAGTTTCTCAAAATTTTCAATGAACATTCTTAGTTTTACTCACATTCCTTTTCAGTCCTACATTTCTGCTATCTCTATTCAAATCTTCTATCATCTTGTGCAATTCCTCCCATGATTCACTTAATTGAACTATGTTATATGCAAAGCTTAAGTTGTTAAGGTGTTCCCAATTAATGTTAAGTGTATGTATATACTGTATATATATATATATATATATATATATATATATATATATATATATATATATATATATATATATATATATATATATATATATACACACACACACACACCGCTACATTGCTAGACCACAGATATAAGGAAAAAATTAACCAATATCGCAATTATCGTTTAGATAAGTAATTACCAATATAAGATAACTTACAAGAGGTGCAGAAGACGACGCAGACTAGAGAAGAATTTAAGAATAACGTACAGAAGACAGAGAAAATGGAAAAGAACAAATTCACATCTAATTAAGAAAATGTGAAGAAAAAAACGTTAATGAGGATTGAAGTAACCCTACAGAGTGAATAAGGATAAAATAACATCATCAGGTGTGCTTGGAAACTTAAAGACGATATAACAATGTGAACTCATATAGAATCATCTTTCTCCTTACCTCTAGTTAGAAAAAAAAAATAATATTGTGTTCACTGAATAAATGACTTGATACACATATGGCCATAACAGCAATAGTAACGTGTAATTTACCCGATCAACATTAATATTTTTAAAGTACAGTTGGTCACAGGAATTCCTGGTACACCTCGTACTGGGAAGTGCACCCACTCACACCGTTTCTGCGCGCCGAGTTCCTGTTTACCCCAGGCAACCACTTCTGCTTGCTCTCCCTAAACTAGCATTTTGGTTACTGACCGCGAAGTAAGTGGGTGATAAGGTGCACTTCTTCAAAACAAGGTGTACCATGGACTCCTGTGTTCAACTGTACATGGAGAATCCGTTTTCCTATCTTTTCTTTCGCCTTGAGCTGTTGTCTTAGTTCTTAATTCGTTTTTACCTTTTTATCACATCCAGTCCCCTCCAATTGGATGCTTCAGGTACAGTTGGACACAGGAATTCCTGGCACACCTTGCTCTGAGGCAGTGCACTCTGTCACACTCTTACTGTACGGTGAGTTCTTGCGTTTAACCCCCACCCCCTCCTCTGCCATCTCTCCCTACCGCAAAGTAAGGGTGTAACAGGGTATGCTTGATTGGAGCGGTGTGTACCAGGAATTTCGGTGTCCACCTGTACTTACAAATTATGAACATACGCTCAACTGTCAATGAAATAGATTCTAATCTAAATGCAATGATAAAATAATAATTGAAATTGTAATGTCAGTATAATGATCACCTCAAAGGAGAGACAATCTGAATACAGATTTTCTGCCCACGGACATTAAAAATATAAAACACAATAACACTTCGTCATATATCTCGTCAGGGTTTTATCTGAAAATCTTGTTCGTGTTTGTCAAAACCAGGCCATGAAAGCCATGAAAGCCATGAAAGCACCCTGGTGTGCTGCCAATAAAAATATAGCTGAACATTTACCAAAATGGCGTCCTTTACTGACTTCAGAATAAACCCAACCCTTTATATTATACCTTCTATTTTTCAGACACTTTTCGTGATAATCCGGAAAAGAGACTGCTTTTGTACAATATTCGCTATGTATTACGTTATTTCTTTTTCTGTTATTCGCGTTTATTGTGCAACGTTTTCCTCTTTCAAATTATTCTCTCGACTGTTCAACAATACAATTATTTCCATCCAAAGCTTACAAAGACTAAAAACTTCACACATTCCCAGCTTTTCACAATTTACCTCTCCATTCGCCCAGCCATTTTATCCTACCACTGATCCCCTTACATCTGTTTACCTCCCATCCCTGTATTTTTCCCCTTCCCATCCCATTGATGCACCTGTAACCCTCATTACTCTCCCTTTCCCTTCCTCTAATTACCTTTCCTCCCATCGGTAAGCGAACACTCAGACCCCACATTACATTAAAGGTTTAAATGCTACTCATGAATGGCAGAGGCAAGGGACAGTCACATTGCCCTATCGAGCAGGACAATGCTCTAGAGACTGACCATATATACATACGATCAGCGCCCAAGCCCCATCTCCACCCAAGCTAGGACCAAGGAGGGCCAAGCAATGGCTGCTGATGACTCAGCAGAAAGATAAGCTCCCACAAACCCACCATCCTTAGCTCACAAGGATGGTGAGGTTGCAGCGACCAAAGAAACTAAGGAGTTTGAACGGGACTCGAACCCCAGTCTGGCATTCACCAGTCATGGGCGTTACCACATCGGCCACCACAACCCTAACTCCCAACAACTACAAAACAACAACAACAACTGATCCCCTGTCTGGCATTTACCAGTCAGGGACTTTACAACATCGGCTACCACAACCTTAACTCCCAACAACAACAACAACTGAACCCCAGTCTGGCATTCACCAGTCATGGACGTTACCACATCGGCCACCACAATCCTAAATCCCAACAACAACAACAAAACAACAACTACAACAACAACACCAACAACAACAATAACTGAACCCGCGTCTGGCATTCACCAGTCAGGGACTTTACAACATCGGCTACCACAACCCTAACTCCCAACAACAACAACAACTGAACCCCAGTCTGGCATTCACCAGTCTGGGACGTTACCACATCGGCTACCACAACCCTAACTCCAACCAACAACAACAACAACAACCATTCTCTTTGTCGACCCCGTTCTTGTTGACCCTCCAATGCCATTGTTGGATTTCTGAATAATTCTCGTCTAATTAAGTTCCTCTCAGAAGTGGACTAATAAGATGTGTACAGTTAATCCGGTCTTTCTTCTCTTCATCCCATCTCTCTTTTCCATCTCCACCTCCTCTCATCGAGATTCGCAGGAAGTTACAAAGGCTAGCATATTCTAGGACCAAAGAACTTCAGATACACGCAGCTTTGATAGTCTTCTTTGTCTACTGTCTACGGAATACCAGCAAAAAATAAGAATAATAACAAGCAGATTTGCATGATGTGTTTTTATTTCAAAGTTTTCACTAAAAATCTTTGATTCTGAATTTAGCGATGAAATGAAAAATTTAATATGTATGGTAGTAGGTTGCTCAAGGCTATAGAATTATTGGGTTCTTTGACTGGCCAGATATTACAACATTGGATCCCTCTCAGGTTACGGCTCATTTTTTCTTTGCCTACATACAGGTGACTACATCAAGCTAACCAAACCATTCTTCTTTACTAAAGGTCTCAACTACTGCTTTGTAATTGTTCAGTGGCTACTTTCCACTTGATAAGGGTAGAAGATACTCTTCAGCTATGGTAAGCAGCTCTTCTAGGACACTCCAAAATCAAACCACTGTTCTTAAGTCTTGTGTAGTGCCATAGCCTCTTTACCATGGTCTTCCACTGGAGTCCTCTTGCTCGAGGGTACACTCAGGTACACTATTCTATCAGTTTCCTTTATTCCAATTCCTCATTGGGTTATTTTCACTTTTGGAGCCCTTGGGCTTATTGCATCCTACTTTTCCAACTAGGGTTGTAGCTTAGATGATAATAATAATAATAATAATAATAATAATAATAATAATAATAATATTATCATTAGCAAGCCAACACATAAACACACCTAATATATTTACAAATGACAACGAAGATTTTCTTTCAATACCAATCTAATGTAAAAAACTACTTCAATTTTTCCGCTGATCCCAACAGGAGGCCAATACAATTCATTTGATTACCATATGCCTTAGGTGGAAAATTAAACCAGCATAACAATACGGACTTACTCTATGGCAAATCAGGCATCACTTATAATAGAAGGGTTTATTTAACTGTTTACTGGGGTCGTAACAAACATGGTCAGCAATGTCAATAATTGATTTTATCTATAATTAATTTCCTTAATGCATAAATAAATGCAGTTATAAGCAAAAACATAGAAACTGAGTGCAGACCTCTCCAAGGCAGCTTATTTCTGGAAACCAGCTTCCCTTTCCAGGAATCAATTTAGACCGTAGGCGTAATTAAAGTCTGCGTGACAACCATGTGCAAACTTGGTGTTAAGGTTAAGGTTAATTCCGTTGACCTTTTGCTAAACCTTGACCTTAACCTTTAATCTAGGACTTTCACAATTGAATCGCTTCCACGCTTCAACATAACAATTAATCCCTGAAAGTTTCACTACTCTATGAGTAAAATTGCGGGCGGGAAGTTTTTCACATACAGACAAACATGGACGAAAACACAACCTCCTCCTACCAGCACGCCAACACATAAACACACCTAATATGTTTAGGAATAAAAATGAGGACAACATTTGATTACCACTTCTTTAGGTGGAAAAAAAAAAAGGACAATACGGACTTAT
>NC_090766.1:16289395-16299395 GCF_036898095.1 Palaemon carinicauda | reverse complement strand
GACTGGTCGAGATACTTACACATTGTCGGTCAGGGCAAGGCACCTTTAGTGCGCCACAAGACAAAGCAAAATTCCGACCTAGGAAGCATGTGAGTACTCGACCATCTAGCGACACAACTATTCATTGTTCAAGTTTTCAGGTTCTATCTGTGAAGAGATACTGTTACCGCTGCTCTTTACATAACGAGAGAGAGAGAGAGAGAGAGAGAGAGAGAGAGAGAGAGAGAGAGAGAGAGAGAGAGAGGGAGAGAGAGAGAGAGAGAGAGAGAATTTAAGATCTCAAAGTTTAAATGTAATGGTCGGTTACTTGCGTTTCAATTTACTTTAAAATGATGGAAATGAATCTGGTATGTGATAATTGACATTAAAAAAAACAACTCATTTTTGTAACACATATGCGTGAGGACTTCATTAACTTTATTTTCCGATAGAAACTGCTAAGTAAAATTACTAAGCTACTTTTAATCATAATGAACCTACACATAAAAATTCATTATTTTTTACATGATGGTGTAAGCGTGATCAAGGATTGACCAGTGTGTGTTAGGTATGCCTAGACGAAGGAAAGGTTCCAAAGGAATAAGTGAAAGAAATAATTGTTGGTTTTACAATGGTCAACATGCCAAGGGCAATGAAAGATTAAAGATACATGACAGTACTTCTTATATCAAAAGAAGATATAAGGTAAGACTCTTTTTGGGAAGGAAGGACCAATGAGTTATCTACAAGAAAAGAGCAGTGTAAGTTTAAACAAAGAAAGGATTGTATAACCAAAGAGTTGAAGATGAAACCGCTGAGGGAAAATTTTGATAGTAAAGAGAAAAAGTTGTACGAAGTGTACAATAACATTGATTATACTTATATAATTAACAGAATAGACGAGAGATGTAATAAGGAGGATGTTGAAAACATATGGTATAGCAAGTCATTTGTAAAAGGTTTATTTTAGCAATGAAAGCCAATAGTTTTATAACGTGTAGTCCTGGAGTAATTTGTTTAATGTAGAAGGTGATTTGAGGCGAGTAAGGTGGATGAATTAATATTTGTTATCTGGGCCATGATGCCAGGTGCAGGTTTGGGAAGACACTGACTGCTCAGAGGCAACTAGGAGACAACTCCAAATATAATTAAAGTAAGGTTAAGAAGGTAGGAAGGAAGAGAGGACGCAAGATAAATTGAAGGGTAAAATATGGCCTGAAGAAGAAACAAAATCTTTAGTAATGCACCCCATGAGGTCCATTGATAGCACTAGCCCCTGCCGTATCCAAGACAAGGGTGCACCTAAATCACTAGCCCCCTGCAGTATCCAAGATAAGGGTGCACTATAAGCACTAGCACCCTGCAGTATGAAAGTCAAGGGTGCACTATAAGCACTATCCCCCTGCGGAAAAACGGTGCACTTTGTGCACTAGCCCCTGCAGTATCAAAGACAAGGGTGCACTTTAAGCACTAGCCCCCTACGGTATCAAAGACAAGGGTGCACTTTAAGCACTAGCACCCTGCGGTATCAAAGACAAGGGTGCACTTTAAGCACTTTCCCCCTGCAGTATCAAAGACAAGGGTGCATTTTAAGCACTAGCCCCCTGCGGTATCAAAGACAAGGGTGCACTCTAAGCACTAGCCCCCTGCGGTATCAAAGACAAGGGTGCACTTTAAGCACTAGCCCCCTGCGGTATCAAAGACAAGGGTGCACTCTAAGCACTAGCCCCCTGCGGTATCAAAGACAAGGGTGCACTCTAAGCACTAGCCCCCTGCGGTATCAAAGACAAGGGTGCACTATATAGGCACTAGCCCCCTACGGTATCAAAGACAAGGGTGCATTTTAAGCACTAGCCCCCTGCGGTATCAAAGACAAGGGTGCACTCTAAGCACTAGCCCCCTGCGGTATCAAAGACAAGGGTGCACTATATAGGCACTAGCCCCCTACGGTATCAAAGACAAGGGTGCATTTTAAGCACTAGCACCCTGCGGTATCAAAGACAAGGGTGAACTTTCAGCACGTTCCCCCTGCGGTATCCAAGACAAGGGTGCACTATATAGGCACTAGCCCCCTACGGTATCCAAGACAAGGGTGCAATTTATGCACTAGCCCCCTGTGGTACCCAAGACAAGGGTGCACTATAAGCACTAGCCCCCCCACGGTATCCAAGACAAGGGTCCCTTTTAAGTACTAGCCCCTTGCGGTACCCAAGACAAGGGTGCACTATAAGCACTATCCCCCTGCTGTATCCAAGACAAGGATGCACTATAAGCATTAGCCCTCCGCAGTATCAAAAACAAGGGTGCACTTTAAGTACTAGCCCAAGGCGGTATCCAAGACGAGGGTGCACTATAAGCATTATTCCCATGCGGTATCCAAGGCAAAGGTGCACTGTAAGCACTACCACCATGTGGTATTCAAGACAAAGGTGCACTATGATCACTGTCCCTGCGGTATCCAAGACAAGGGTGTTACATTTACAGGGTAATCTATTGTCATTATAGATGAAAAACCAAGAACTATATAAGAAAGTACAATATATTCAGCTCTATGAAAGTATAGTGAATGTAGTAGAGTTGTTAATGTTTGCATATGGTAGAATGTTGACCAAATATTTGGAAAAAAAATCTGCAAAGAAAAATCAAGAAGAGATTGTAAAAGACAAAAGACTGAAGTAAACGCAGATTTTGGTGCTGGGCTTTTCGGCATTGGTCCTAGTCCCCCCCCCCCCCCCCCCCCCCCGAATTTAGACACATGAGAATTGGTAGACAACTTATTGGTGTTATCAATACAAATAGGTTATAAAGATTAGTTACTAATGGCTACTAAACTACTACAGGGATACAATTTCAGGTGTTACAGAGGGTAGTATCCTTGCTTCTCTACATTTTACATTAGGTAGGTGCGACATATGGTTTACATTGAAAACACGCTTGTAGTTCATGCAGATGATGCTACTCTCATAGCATAAAAGAAATCTCTGAAGTGTAGATCTGCGGTTCGTGCATCCCACAATAGACATTTAGCTAATCATTGGGATGAAATTATACCGCAACAAATTTCAAAGTATGATTTTCAGTAGGTCTACGACATTAAAGCCTTCATGCCCAGCTCTCTCGTTTTTTAATAGAAAATCTCTTTTGAGAAACATACGTGGCATAAAGAAGGCATATGGAGTCCCTATCAAGATTTTGGAGTCCTGCCCATCAAGGTGATGTGATGGTTGTTTCTGAACCCCCTATTCCAAGGTAAGTGAAATGTTAAAAGGATTAAATGTTACGAAAATAAAATTGAATCCTTTTAATAGTTTAAACATTCATTGAGTAAAAACTTTTATCGAAAACTTAACACTTAAAAAAATAACTTTTTAAACATCGGCAACAGCACACCTTTTCACATCAGAGTAAAGTCACAAAAAAAATCAAAATTTTTAAAACTTTTACATCTTGGATCTACCAAATTCAGAAAAGAAGAAGAAAGAAATTGTCAGTAAAAAAAGGTTAGGGTTCATCTTCTTGACATTTTGGCAAGAACTCCAACTCAATGTGAATTCTTCAGAATATTGATCCAGGAATTCTTTCTTTCTTTTTCATTTAAAAGGTTTTATTTCTTATCCAATGGCCAAAGCTTGGTCAAGACGCTAGCTGTGGTTTGTGTCTTTGTGCGACTTCAGTAAATTATATCATTTAAGAATAAAATCAGAATATTTCAAGTTTGATAGAATTATTAAAAAAAAAAATTTTGACGGTGGCACTGAAAAATATACTTGGTCTGATATGTAAATGAAATGAAACTTTAAGAAATTTGAAAATTTGCTACTTTTAGGTCTGGCTATATTAGGGACTATAGTAATAAAGCCAAATCAGAAAACATTTATGAAGTACAGGAAGTTGTCCACATCTTATTTAGATGAAATATTTTCCTCTGAATAAAAAACCCGAAATGAACTTCAGCTGGGACTCCAAGCCAATCCCTCCCCTCCTTAAGTCAGACTTCTTCCCCTCAAAGGATAAGGAAACGTCCATGCATGGCGATCGCCTGACTAGAGTTCGAGTTCCATTCAAGCTCTAGGGAATCTAGCAGTGTCTGCAACTTCACTAACCTCATGAGCTACGGATGAGGGGTTTGGTGGAGCTTATAGATCTACCTGCTGAGTCATCAGGAATTATTGCCAGGCCCTCCCTGGTCCTAGCTTGGGTGGAGACCTGTATTGTGTGCTGATCTTAAGTATATATAGTGAGTCTTTAGGGAATTTTCTTTCTAGGGCATAGTCAATGTCCTAGTTTCTGCCATTCATGAGCGGATGGATATATGATCACTCTCTTGGGCATTATCTTTCTAGGGCATAGTCACTTTCCTTAGCTTCTGCCATTCATGAGCGCCCTTTAAACCTTTAAATCATTAGACGAAATTCTCCAAGACCGACGATTGATAACGTCGACCTCCTAGACGAGCGCATCAATCCTTTCCCCGTGCTGGTGGAATGACAAGTATGCATCATATTACTTAAAAGCACCGACGCGGTATGAATCCTTCCACCACCCCCCTTTCCATTCGTAGCCATGAGCCTCGGGAGAGAGAGAGAGAGAGAGAGAGAGAGAGAGAGAGAGAGAGAGAGAGAGAGAGAGACTCAAGATGGTCATTCCAAACATTCCAACAAAGCCCAGAACTCTCCTCATTGCTTTCATTCCTATCTTCACTCCATTCCCTTTTCCTAAACAGTTCATACCTATCTTAAACAGCGGTAGGCGCAAATGCATAGTTATTTCTTTTATTTTTACAAAAGAAGAGAGAATCTCTTTATATTTACCTTGGAATTACTCAATTCCTATAATTTTCTCCAAAGATGACAAGTCAAGTAACTAGTGATTGCATATTTTGCATTTTAATTGAAAATTTGTATTTATTATAAAAACAAAGTCAGCTGATTGTAAAAACGAGACCACTATAATAGATGAATGGCTATTCATCCATAGTAAAACAATAGGATATTTCTATATATGGAACAAAGCTTGGAATCAGCTAACTTTTTCCATGAGAGAGAGAGAGAGAGAGAGAGAGAGAGAGAGAGAGAGAGAGAGAGAGAGAGAGAGAGAGAGAGAGAGAGAGACTAGCACAAACGGCAGTACTTTTTAACCATTATTTTTAAGCAGTGCACCCGAGTTATCAAAAATAACGTTTAAATATTTAGATAGATATGCTCACAAACATTCAACTCTCCCCTTACCTGGCGACAACCCGCTGGTTCGGCAGTTAGCGGGAAATCCGTGTGTAACTTTCGGGGTACACCCTCCCACCAGGGTGTGATTACTCCCTCTCCCTTTGAGTGTGACAGGAAAGAATATATATATATATATATATATATATATATATATATATATATAGAGAGAGAGAGAGAGAGAGAGAGAGAGAGAGAGAGAGAGAGAGAGAGAGAGAGAGAGAGAGAGAGAGAGAGAGAGATGGTTTGAGCATGTTCTTCGCACTCCCCAAGAGAGATTAGTTCACAAAACTTTTAACAGTGCCTCACAAAGCACTAGAAGAGTAGGAAAACCCAGGCCTACATGGGTAAAACTATGAAGCGCAAAGTAGGATATGAGGAATGGAGAGGTATTGATTTAAAAGCTCAAGAGAGAGACGACTGGCGGAATCTAACCGAGGCCTTTTGCGTCAATAGGCGTAGAGGGAGATGATGATGATATATATAGCCAGACACTTGCCCTTTATTATATAGGGGAGATGACAAGAGGCGAAATATAAGGAAAACTTGATAGACAAGAGTATGGCATAATGATGCCTAAGAGCCTATATGACTATACACTAATCTTTTATCTATAAAACATTACGGCAATAAGATTAATTCCAGCTCAGCTTATAATTTCCATTGTAATTAAGATTTACTCCTTTACGGTTCATCAACTTCAAAAATCTTCAAAAAGTGCTTATTGCCTTCACCGAATCCTTGAGAATTTTTAGTTTCAACATAATTTTTGAAAGATACAATACAGCTAAACACCTTTTGAAAACTTTTTCATATATCATGAGTAAAAAAAACAAAAAACATCCAGCAATATTTCTTTACTTCAAAACCTAACTACAGTACTATCCTATATTCAGTAAACTTTCAGGAGAATAAATATAAAATAGAAATTCTATATATAACGGGCAAAAATTAACACCCAAATTCTATGATATCTCCTATTCAAACTTTTATCGAGGCTTCCCTGTGAATTTCAAACCAATTCCTATTGCAAATATAAAATGCCAATAACATTATATGTGCACAGAATACCACAATCACTATTATCGTTAATCTTATAAAATTTCCAATATATACTAAAAAACACACCTAGCATCCAATGGTGTACATATTGCTAAATCGAGCTTCAAAAAGAATATCTAAACGAGATCAAAACAATGATAGGAAGTCATGAGGACCTTGGGCTTCATAGCGAAGTGACCTGTTGGAGCAAACGATTGCTTTTGCGTATGGTTTAAATACTGCTCATGAATGGCAGAGGCAAGGGCCAGTGACAATTCCTAGAGACTGGCCATATATACATATGATCAGCACCCAAATCCCCTCTCCCCCCAGCTAGGAGCAGGGAGGGCCAGGCAATGGCTACTGATGACTCAGCAGGTAGAACTATAGATTCCCACCAAAACACCCTATCCTTAGCTCGCAAGGATGGTGAGGTTGCAGACACTACAAAAAACAATCGAGCTTCAGTGGGACTTGAATCCTAGTCTGTCAGATCGCCAGGCAGGGATGTTTCCATTAGGCCACCACAACCCGACATATGGGTTAATAAATAGAATCTTACTTCAAATTTTTTCTTTTTAGCAATAAGCTTTTTTTTTTTTTTTTAAGTTAAAATCTACAAGCACACTTTATATCGATAAGAAATATCTTATAAAAAAGGTAAGCCATTATGCTTCCTCCCTGCCACCTAAATCTAAAAGGGTTAATATGGCATTACTAGTGTACGGAACCCGTCAAAAATACCAGCTAAATATTTAGATTGATATGCACACATGCACACACATCCCGCCTCACAAAGGTATGGCTTCTCTCTCTACCTCATACCCGAGAGACGGGGAGAGCTGTGCGTTACCAGAAATATATATATATATATATATATATATATATATATATATATATATATATATATATATATATATATATATATATACATATATATATATATATATATATGTGTGTGTGTGTGTGTGTATACGAGTATATATATACTGTATATATATATATATATATATATATATATATATATATATATATATATATATATATATATATATATATATGTGTGTGTGTGTATGTGTGTAGATATATACATATACTCATAAGAAATATATGTGTGTATATATACATATATAAATATAGATACACATATATATTATACATAAAACACTTGCATCTCCTGTATTCAAAGGCATGCATCTAAAACTTTGTAAAATATTAGGGTGTAATAGTAATACTAGAAACCATTCAAATCTATAATGGAAAATTTATATTTTCTATTCTACATATGATGATATTTAACAATCGGACATATGGAAATCGGGGGACCAAAGTCCACTAAAGCTTACTCCAAAGGTTGTTAATAGAAGTCAACATATGAAATATATTTTCAAGGCCAAAGCAAATAATTTTTTCCTTTTGCTCTCAGTGTTTCCAATCCAGACAAACTATCAAACAAATCATCTCATGTATTCAAGGTAAAATTCCCCAGAGGTATAAAGAAAAAAAATAAGAAATAGGAATTTAAGGAATGCTGATAAAAATTCACACTGAAATTCCGAGTAATAGCAGTAGTAGTATCGCTGTAATACATTCAAAATACGTGGAGACTTGGTCATTTTCAAAATATTATCTCCTAAGACATTTCACCAAAAAATATTGATATGTATGAAGGGTACGTTCTGCTAATCCATTAATATTACTATGAAGATAATAAGGATATGAAATTAAAATATTTTATGGAAAGGTAATTCAAACATTGATATGAACCGAGTCCCAAGATACAGTAATACACTCCACAAATGGTATCTTAATATTATTGCATGCGAGTAACCGAAAATTAAAAGGAGCTTCTGAAGAAATCAGAGGAGGAGAGGGTGACAATTTACAGTGAATAGAATATTCTACTCATGAAATAGTATATTAAATCGGGAATATTAAGATTTTTCAGGATTAAAAGATTAAAGGGATAGGGGAGAAATTCAGGAGCAAAGGCTATTATCCACCACAGAAACTAACAGCAAGAAATATAGATATAGTCTTGGATAGTGCCATAGCCTCTGTACCATGGTCTTTCACTGTCTTGGGTTAGAGTTCTCTTGCTTGAGGGTACACTCAGGCACACTATTCTATCTGGTTTCTCTTTCTCTTGTTTTGTTAAAATTTTTATAGTTTATATAGGAAATATTTATTTAGATAAGGTTACTGTTCTGAAAATATTTTATTTTTCCTTTCCTCACTGGGCTATTTTCCCTGTTGGAGCTCCCGGGCTTATAGCATCCTGCTTTTCCAACTAGGGTTGTAGCTTAGGAAGTAATAATAATAATAACAGTGAGAATCTGAGAAAGATTCAATAGCGAAGCATTTAACTAGAGGGTTCATGTCAAAATCTTCAAGGAAAAATCAATGTCATAAGATTCCAAAAAGTTCTTAAAAGATGGTGACCAAATCTTGCCATACAGAAACCAGAGATAAGAAGAAAGTGTGAAAGATTCGAATTGCTGTAAAAGTAAGAAATTACCAAAATTCAAGGAAAAAAATAATTAAGTCAAACTTCTTGGAACACCCTGTAAAAGTTAATGTTTCCAAAATAAAGATACTGTAAATAGAACCGAGTTTAAAAGACTACGTGCAATAGATAGAAATAGATAGTTCAACATTCTTGAAACACCCTGTAATAGTGAGTTTTTTCCAAAACGAAAGATAAATTCTTGAGCGTTCAAGATGAGGGAAAACTAAAAAAATAAGGTAAATTAATTTGCGTAATTTAATATAAGGGAATACGCAGAAAATATCATGGAAATCCATTTTGAGTAATAACATTAAAGAAATAACATAACATCGCTAAGAATATGAGTGACAGGATCACTTGAAGAGCAATCGTTAAAGGACGACTTAAGGGAAAAAGTAGTAAAAAAGGGGGGGACTTTGTATGATGAGCAGCTACAGAATGATGGAAAGAATTGGAAGATAGGAGGATTAACTAAAGGTACTGGATGATGATTTAAAAAGTGGACGCTGTTCATAGATGGAGCAAGACTACTGTATTTTTTTTTCTTATCCATTCAGGTTTCACTTCATACATCTTTGAAGGCTAAGTTTGAGGGGACACTATGCGTTGATTCAATTAATTGTTATATCAACCAACGAGGGAAGCCATGAATTACATGCCTAATGGCTGGAAGTTAGGCATTCGAAAAAAGGACCATAGGCATGAGTAAATAAGGACAGTAACTGGAGAGAGAAAAGACTGCTTTAAGCAAACAAACTTTCAGCACTACTAAAATGAAATTGTGTTTCAGGGACACTAAGCCTTGATTTAATTAACTGATATAAACAAGCATGACAAGTTACATACGAAAGGCAACATAAATCAAACGACAATAGTTGTTTTGGTGACAACAGATGATCTACACAGTATTGATTGAATTTTTAATATTAAACATAATATTAAAAGGCGAAAAATAAGGAGGAGAGCTCTGTAGAATATTACAAAGAAAGTGATTCTCGATTCACTTGATATACACACTTCATTAGTGTATGTGTTTAAATAGTATGAAAGTTTACTGAATTTCAATGTAGCTGTTCTAAGACTAAAATATGTTAACGTATGTAATAAGTCTTAATACCAGCGAGACTAATGAGCTATTTGCTCCAACCTGGGTTCGACAAAGACCTAGGTTTTACATCGTCATTTGTTACAGTTAGATAAATTCTCACAGATTAAAAAATATATATACATTAACACTGATTGAAAAAATTGA
>NC_090766.1:16271895-16284395 GCF_036898095.1 Palaemon carinicauda | reverse complement strand
TCCTTTCACCGACTTATAGTGAATACAGTTTAAATCAGGTTTCCTAAGATCAAGTCTGCTTAATGTTTGTTAAATGGTAAATATTAACTTTCTAAAATTAAATGCCGATGAACATAGGAATCACATTATCTTTATTTATACAATCCAGTGCAAGAAAAGGACGGAATATTAAATCAGATTTTTTTTTTAATCGAAACAAACCTACAATTGAATAAGCGTATATAAATATCTACTACATTTTTTCTTCTACTGAATTAAAGAGAAATACGATGGAAAGAAAAACCAACTAAAGTCTTGTTGCAGACACTGGAATTTCATTTACCTCATCTAAAAAAACTTTTCTCATAAAACACGGCGACTCACCCTCGTAACAATGCTTCTTGAAAAAAAAAAAAAAAAAAAACATACATTAGAAACTTCTCGAACTATCCAGGAAGCTTATGAACAGATCTAATCATAATAAAGAAGCCATAATAAACCGCCGGAAGCCAGCTATATGAAGCAGAAATCCCACACAAGCGAAGTTGGGAGTAAGGGAAAGCTTGGAGCAAAACGAGACGCAGCATCATACTTCCAGAGATATAGCAGCCATCTCCATCTCTCTCTCAAGCCTGGAAGCTGTTACGGATTGGTCCATATTACCACTAGAGCATTTCATAAGATTGTTAAGGATTATCCTGAAATCTAGACACTATTACCTAAACGCAGAAGAAGGTTCAACGAAGAATATGTCCTCGAAACTACTGTGACGAAGGAGGGAGAAGGTTGTGAACTCAAAGGCAGGATGCAATCAACATGAATTTTCATGTTCGTTTTAGTGCGAGGGAAGAGCGAAGATACAAGCATAATATATACAAAAGGAATTATGTACAACTGTGTGAAACACGGTTGGTACACTACTTTCCAAGGGATCAGCTTTAAACGGGGTATTATTTGCCCGACATGATATGCAACTTTTCCTTTTATTACGGGGTTGAAGAAAATATATTATATCATAATTCAAAATAATATGTATATGAACAGGGTACCAATGTGTCAAATTTTCCTTTTACAACAGTGTTGGAAAAATTATATCATTCAAAATAATATTTACACGAACAGGATCCCAATGAGTCAAATTTTCCTTTTACAACAGTGTTGGAAAAATTATATCATTCAAAATAATATTTACACGAACAGGATCCCAATGAGTCAAATTTTCCTTTTACAACAGTGTTGGAAAAATTATATCATTCAAAATAATATTTACACGAACAGGATCCCAATGAGTCAAATTTTCCTTTTACAACAGTGTTGGAAAAATTATATCATTCAAAATAATATTTACACGAACAGGATCCCAATGAGTCAAATTTTCCTTTTACAACAGGTTGAAGAAAATATGTTATCATCCAAAATAATATTTACACGAAAAAGGGTATCAATATGTCAGAAGGTGAAAACAGGAAATACAATCCTAAAAAATTGAATGCTATCAAAATGCACGTACTGTAACGAGAATACTGCATTTCAAAGTAACTTTTGAAATTCTAGTATAAATTCGCACTAAAGTTACTGCATAGAAAAACGAGATTTTACGGCAAAATGATCACTTCTTCAGGTCATCATCATATGAAAGATATACGTACGATGGAGAACATATCGTCTATAGACATTTATCAGCATATACGTATATGGACTAACCCCTACGATTGTAGTTAAGTAAACAAATATATTTAAAAATATACATACATACATACGTACGTACGTACATACATACATACATACATGCATGCATACATATATACATACACACACACACACACATATATATATATATATATATATATATATATATATATATATATATATATATATATATATATGTATATATACACATATATATACATATATATATATATATGTATATATATATATATATATATATATATATATATATATATATATATATATATATATATGTATATATATACATATATATATATATATATATATATATATATATATATATATGTACACACATATATATATATACACACACACACACACACACACACACACACACACACACACATATATATATATATATATATATATATATATATATATATATATATATATATATATACACGTGTCTTTTACATGTCACATAATACTGAACATACTATTTCTTACGTATTTTAATACCTGATCCTTAGTTAACAAGGATGGTTACGTTGCATCGACCAAAGGAACTAACGAGTTTCAGCGGGACTCGAACCACAGTCAGGTAATCACCAGTCAGGGACGTTACCTACATCGGCCACCACAACTAGAAATCTTCTATATTAAAGTTTTAGCTCGGTAAGTACCCTCCCGCGATGGTCTAACGTTAGAGCTTTCATAATAATCATCTTTTAACATGGAGAAAACCTCCTTCAATAGAGACTGAATTACGGCTATACACAAAAGCATATCAAATTTAAATAGAGCCTCACTAAGTCTAATAGATTGAAAAATTCAATCATTTTACAATAGGACAGGCTTCCTTACTTCAACAGACTCGATCTTAATTTGCCTTATGGTTGATGTATGTTGTTTTTGGATTAAGCTGAATTATATATTGATAATTGGTCAAGAACTGTCTTTGCTCAATTACCAAGTGCATTATTGCATTTCCCTATTTAGTTTTATGAGAAATTCAACTGGTTAAACAATGCCTCATACATTAGAATGTTAGTATCAAAACATACTTAAGTTAAATCATGAATTTAAAGTTATGATTAAAATACACACAAAATTTAATTATTTCAAAACATATTTTCAATTTATCAATTATAGGTATTTATTCACCCAGTATAAATATGAATTAATCAATGTATGCCTTCGTATAAGTTCCGTTTTCATCATCATCATCTACGCATATCGACGCAATCCTTTCCTGAATCCAGCTAATGAATCCTCTATGGATTTAGTCAGTATATGGAAAGAGGTCCGTTTTAATCTTACATTTTCATTCAGCCTTAACAGTGGAAGCTAGCTCTCATGTATACTAAAGTACAATGGTAATAATAATAATAATAATAATAATAATAATATTAATAATAATAATAACAATAATAATAACAACAACAATAATAATAATAATAATGATAATAATAATAATAGTAATTATATGGATTCCATGTTTTTCTATTTGGTCTCTCCTAAATGCAACATTAGTTTTCGAATTTAGCAATTCTCTTTCCCCCCACAGGTTCTTCCATGTTTACAGTATCTCAAAACTGCTATTAAATTTCTAATAAATCATAAAATTCTGTTCAACAGTTCTTGATACTCAATATAAAAATAAAAGATAACACAATGCTAATAACACAACTTACTCCAATTTCGGTAAGACTGTGATATAGAAAGAAGTTAATTTAGATAAACCATGAAAGTCTTTATTATAAATACACGTAATTTTCAATACATTCACCATTCCATCCCTAAAATGGAACATGAAATATGTAAGCCAAGAACACAATCTAAGACACCTATTCATTTGTATTTACTTTTTGAGAATACAGAAGCAGCTAACTCACTTCTTGGCAAGGAAATTTTTCAAAATAATTTTCGAAAACCCGCTATGTACACCATGAAGCGTTCGCGGGCAAGTGTTGAAATTCAATAAAGCATCCCATCTCGAAAGAAAATTGTTGTGTTTCAATTCTGAGGCTTAAGTCATATTTCTGTATCAGCAATATGTATCTCCGAAACGGGATATTGCTTGCAGAATAACCAATAAAACAAAATTGAAGAATATATATTTATGGTCTTCGTTGAAAAATAGTTTCTAAATTCTGCATATTATTCGTGTGAAATATATACTTTATATATCCATATATATATATATATATATATATATATATATATATATATATATATATATATATATATATATATATATATATGTATATATATACATATATATATGTATATATATACATACATATATATATATATATGTATATATACAAACACACATATATATACATATATATATACATATATATATACATATACATAACAAACACACATATATATACATATACATATATATACATATATATATACATATACATATATATACATATATACATATACATATATATACATATACATATACATATATATATACATACATACACACATATATATATATATACATACACATATATACATACACACACACACACACATATATATATATATATATATATATATATATATATATATATATATATATATATATATATATATATATATATATATATGTGTGTGTGTGTGTATTTATTGTTTTTATAAATACATACATAAAGATGTGTTCTTAGCTTCATTACTGCTACTTGAAATTTAGTTATTCTTGTTTACAACGGATTTTACATAACAAAATGTTGCTAAAGGGATAAGATAACTCCAGGAAACCTCCACAGCTCTCCATTACTATGAATTCATAAACAAATGATCTAAGAAGAAAATCATGCATTCTGAGAATATTCTCTTTCAATGAAATTCGAAAGACACCATTACAGTTCTTGAAAACTAAGGAACTGTAAAATTTCCCGGAAAATATGTATTTATGAAATACGAATGTCTACGAGGTCACTACTTTTGATAATAGGATCATGGTCAAAGTTACAGTTATTAACCATAGTTTTATATAAAAATTCTTCGTGAATTAAATATAGTGTCGTTCAATATGTCTTTGCCTTCCATAGCTCGATAATTAAAGAAAAGTTCAGAGCAAAACAAACTCTACGGGATTGAGACCACATTTTCACACACTCATCCAAATAGTTACTGGCGAAATTCTTTATTATTATTATTATTATTATTATTATTATTATTATTATTATTATTAGTATTATTATTACTACTACTTGATAAGCTATAACCCTAGTTGAAAAAGCAGAATGCTATAAGCGTACGGGCTCCAACAGGGAAAATAGCCCAGTGAGGGAGGGAAACAAGGAAATAGATAAACTACAAGAGAAGTGATTAACAATTAAAATAAAATATCTTGAGAATAGTAACAACTTTAGAATAAATCTTTCATGTTTAAACTATAAAAACTTAAAAACAAAACAAAAGGAAGAAAAATAAGATAGGACAGTGTGCCCAAGTGTACCCTCAAGCAATGACAAAGTAAGCACGAAGGATACAGAAAAGGACAGAATAACGGACAGAAGAAGGAACCCCTTCCGTGTACTTTTATGGTTAAAAGGGACACAGCTACGGTAGGGAGAGAATAGAGTCCCATAGCTGGTCCTTACCTTTCGTCTTTATATCGTCTGGCAGAAAATATATTCACATGAAGTCATACCCGAGTAAGAAAAGGCCACATAACGGAGAGAAAGAGAATAACAAGAGAGGAATGATAAATATGTATATTCAGTCATTACGTTGTACTGGTAAAGCCATCCTTAACAAAACTTATGAGCTAAGGATGGGGGGGGGGTAGTAGCCATTGCCTGGCCTTCCCTGGTCCTAGCTTGGGTGGAGAGGAGGGTTGGGCGCTGATCATTTGTAATATGGTCAGTCTCTAGGGCATCGTCCTGCTTCATAGAGCAATGCCACAGTCTCTTGCCTCTGCCATTCATGAGCGGCCTTTAAACTTTTAAAGGATGTGCTAAATCACACAGGCATGAGTATATTCATACATACGCACTCACCTGGTAAAAGATACACACATAATTAAATTAATACTAGTTATAATACGTTATTAAAACTAAGCATTACCAACGCTTGGGACAAAAATCTGTGTTTTCTTAAACGTTTTAATATTCACAGAATTCTCTTGAAACAATCTGTTCACTGCAAATATTCTTCTTCTTTCGACCTTATTAGTCCCACTGTATAACAGGGTCGGCTGCTTTAGTATCCCTTTTTCCACTATTTCTATTATTTGCATCATCTTACCCTAGTCCCACCTCACACATATTCCTCCTCACCATTAACGGCATTTTCTTGGCTCTCTCAACCCCATAGAGAACCTGTGGGCAAATATGGTTCGTTATTGGGATGTGAGAGAGCAACGATCGTGCTAAGCCATCTAAACAAGAGCGTTTGAATGGTGGGTGTCAAAATTTCACTCTACCATTTGACAGAATCTTGTGAGGAGTATGCATGCATGTCTAAATGAAGTTGTAGACACTAATGGTGGATGGACATCACACTAAGGAGCGTTTAGTTTACATTGTATATATGAAAGATTCTTGGATTAGAATTAAAATAATGAAACCTTTTCTTTACTTTTCAGCAAATATTTATATTCAGTAAGCTAATCAACTGCATTTGGTCACTGTAGTCTAGTTTTTACACTATTCTCCTGGGGTCATATTATAATCTAAAACACAACTATGAAATTATGATGTCTCTTATCAACCACCTTTAATACTAGTTGAATATGATTGCTTATTAACCAGGAAATAACAGCTGGAACCAGAGCTTATTCAGCGGGGTTAAGTATTAAGTGACTTGTCTTTATAGAATCTACAAAAGGCAGTAGAACTCATTTGTGGTAGCACAATATTTCACAACCAAATGTAAAACGCATCTTAAGGGGGGGGGGGGGGAGGGACCCACTTAATGAGACCAAGAAAAGCCGTAAATACACCTAAACGAACCTTAAGTAATGTAAGCTAGGGGAGGATATAAAGTAATATGAAGATGATTTGTAGTTTCTCTCTGAGGATTGACTGTTCACACAAACACCAGTATTTCCTGAAAAACTAGTTCATATATGGTGAATTGTTTCAACCCAATTGCAGATATGCTATCTAAGGAAAATGAGTTGTTATTGGACTCGTGAATTGGTATAAGTAAGGTTATTCAGTCTAAACAAAATTTCCAAACTATACCAAAGTTCAGTATTTTAGGCAATAACTTTTCTGTTAGACTGTTATGTGGAATAACAACAAGCGGGTCTATACAACGTAATTACAATTTGGAATCATTGCTGAAAATATTATGATACTGATGAATTGATAGTGAATTACTTTATAAAAAATGCCTCCTTTCCCGCCTTTAGATTCACACTTTCGATACACACACACACACACACACACACATACATATATATATATATATATATATATATATATATATATATATATATATATATATATATATATATATATATATATATATACAGAGAGAGAGAGAGAGAGAGAGAGAGAGAGAGAGAGAGAGAGAGAGAGAGAGAGAGAGAGAGAGGGGGGAGAGAAACTCCTAGGATATGTTTACGTAAGATTTTTCACTCAGGACATAATAAATGCCAAACTAATCATCGACCCTTTTTGTCAATAAGTTGTTCGCGAGAATGGTATAGCAAATAACACATCAAATATAAATTAGAATCCTCATAATAATAAAACTGGGATCGGTTCGTGTGATATTATACAGCATTTAAGTTCATACATGGTTTTGTGCTTCCCCTGCCATCACACACCTTACAGCTCTAACAAGTCGTAACAACCCCCCCCCCCCCCCCGGTCATCCCGACCCTTCCTGGCGTCTTCCCCGAGCCAGTCGTCCCCCCCCCCCATTCGCTATCCTCCCTCCTAACTACCAAACTTTTCTACACCTGAAGTTCTGGAATCTATAGATATTAGGGGTGACAGAGGGGAACTTGAGACGGCAGGACTATTGCATTTGACTGTACATATTTACGTCAACCAAGAGTAGCTCCTCGCTTCCTTTCCTACTATTATTATTATCATTACTATCCAAGCTACAACCCTAGTTGGAAAAGCAAGATGCTATAAGCCCAGGGGCTCCAACAGGGAAAAATAGCCCAGTGAGGAAAGGAAATAAGGAAATAAATAAATGAAGAGAACAAATTAACAATAAATCATTCTAAAATAAGTAACAACGTCAAAACAGACATGTCATATATAAACTATTAACAACATCAAAAACAAATATATCATAAATAAACTATAAAAAGACTCATGTCCGCCTGGTCAACAAAAAAGCATTTGCTCCAACTTTGAACTTTTGAAGTTTTACTGATTCAACCACCCCATTAGGAAGATCATTCCACAACTTGGTAACAGCTGGAATAAAACTTCTAGAGTACTGCGTAGTATTGAGCCTCGTGGTGGAGAAGGCCTGGCTATTAGAATTAACTGCCATGTATTTACAACACGAGAAATTCGTCGTAATTTAATTTTTCATCTGGTCTCCTGTCACCGGTATAAACTGAATCGGCCATTGAGGTAAAAAATTAATCTCGAGCTCGCATTCCCTCGAATTCATATAATCTACATCAAAGACATTGTCTCCTGAGGCACACACGTCCTTTAATCTTAAGGTAAACGCGCCTCAGCTTCAGTAGTTACTTATTCATATATCCAACATGGCAACCTTCGTAAATACGCCACGGCAAGCAAGGAACTTCGAATACTCTAGTCTTGGGTAGTGCCATAGTCTCTGTACCATGGTCTTCTACTGGTTTGGGGTAGAGTTCTAATGTATGAGGGTAGACTCAAACAGAATATTCTATCTTATTTCTCTTCCACTTGTTTTTTTTTTTATAGATTATATAAGGAAGATCTATTCTATGCTGTTGCTGTTCTTAAAATCTTTTATTACAACTGCTCATTACTTCTCTTTTAATTTATTCATCTCCTTGTTTTCTTTCCACACTGGGCTATTTATAGCATCCTGCTTTTCCAACTACGGTTTTTAGCTTGGCCAATAATAATAATAATAATAATAATAATAATAATAATAATAATAATAATAATAATAATAATAATAATCCTGCTTTTTCAACTAGGGTTGTAGCTCAGCTAATCGTAATAATAATAATAATAATAATAATAATAATAACAATAATCCTGCTTTTTCAACTAGGGTTGTAGCTCAGCTAATCGTAATAATAATAATAATAATAATAATAATAACAATAATAATAATAATAATAATCTTGCTCTTCCAACTAGGGTTGTAGCTTAGCTAATAATAATAATATTAATAATAATAATAATAATAATAATAATAATACAATTTAAAATTCCCCTTTGAATAAGGCCGTCAAGGCAGCCGCGTCCCTTCCGACCCTGTTTCATCTTGCAAAGGCCGGAAAGGCCCTAAGGGAAATGGGTAAATGACGTAAATGGAAAAATAAAAATAGAAGCTAAGGATGTCCTTGGATATCTACTGAGGAAACAGGAAATTACAACACAAATGTTCTCGCCGCAGCAACAGACAACCCATTAACAAGCGCCATTCATAACTCTGCACCTAGAGGCTGAATTTAATTAGACTAGGCATCTCTACCAGGCTTGATAAATTAATAAACCTGGGCGAGGATATTTTTTTTTTTTTTGGTGTAGTAGATAAGAGTTGGCCTTCAGAAACGCGTATGTTAATATATTTACCTGGCGAAGTTCTTTTTAAGTAATATCTTTTTATATAAGTCGGGTTTTAACGAGTAAATGATTTAGTACAACCATTTTTTATCAAGACAAACAGACACACACACAAACACACACAGCATTTTTTATCAAGACAAACACACACATATGTGCATATATATATATACAAACAGACACACACAAACACATACAGCATTTTTTATCAAGACAAACACACACACATATGTGCATATATATATATATATATATATATATATATATATATATATATATATATATATACACCCATATATTTCACATCTCAAATTCATTGAACTTTAGTATGAACATGTCCTTAAAGCCTTCGATACCAATAAGGAACAACTGAATGAATATCTTCTAGCAGCGGAATTCGGACCCATCTAAAAAGATTAGAATGGAGTTAAGCTAAACCAAATTGCACACAAAGAACGATGCAAGTCTATTTCCGCACGAACATAAAGACTATATCTGTCATATACAAATTGCCATAGCTGGAATAGGCACTTCTTGACCATCCTAGTGAAACGTTTTTCCATTTACGGCCTCAACGACAGTTTCAAGGTCAAGAACATTTATACAAAGTTCGGAACTGAATCTATCGATTTATGTTTAACCTTAGAAATAAAAAATGACCTTAGATGTCAGGATACCATATAACTCCTAATCAATCAATCAATCTAGCCATTCAACTTACAGACAATCACTTTCGAATAATTTGAAAGATTACGTTTAAAGCGTCTCTATGTCTATTCAGCTCTATGGATATTCACATGGTGGCCGACGTGGTAACGTCCCTTACTAGAGAAAGCCAGACTGGGGTTCGAGTCCAGGACAAACTCGTTAGTTTCTTTGATCGCTGCAACCTAGCCATCCTTGTGAGCTAAGGATAGGGGTTTGGGGGAGCATATAGGTCTATCTGCTGAGTCATCAGCAGCCACTGCCTGGCCCTCCCTGGTCATAGCTTGGGTCGAGAGGGGGCTTGGGCGCTTATCATATATATATATATATATATATGATCGGTCTCTACGGTACTGCCCTGCTTGGTAAGCAATGTTACTGTCCCTTGCCTCTGCCATTCATGAGTGGCATTTACACCTTTAAACGAGTTACCAAACAACGAGAGCTGCCCTTCATAACTAAAGCTGTAAGCTTCCCATATTTTGCAAAATATGTTGATGTATTGAAGCTGACGCAATTAATTCGGGCATCCTTCACGCCACCACATAATCAATTGCATTAATATTATCGTCATTTAGAGTTCCACCGTATTAATATCTAGCGCAAAAGGGCCAAATTCTTTAAGATATGAAACTTCAATTAGAGAAAAAAAATGTGCAAAAATAATTATTTTCGGAAAATCTTCACCACAATTTTTTACATTTTTAATGACTATCATAGTTTACTGCAGAAACCTCTTTTCTATTTCTAATTGCTTTTGGTCATATGAAATCAATAAAAAATTAGACAAGAATAAAACTAAAGAAGCATCTTAATCCCCTCGCATTTTTATCATTTTCCTTTAAGCTCTTTTGTCCGAACATGTGCCTGCATTTATCTCCTAATCGCTTCCCGACCCGACAACGCCATTTTCCTCCCTGAAGCCAGGGATAATTCCCACATATTTCCAGGCGTTTTCCTCCGTCATTTCCGCCCCACAACGCCTCTCTCTTGAATCGTCAAAATACCTTCTGAATATTCTAGGCCCAATTCCTCCGCTTACGTTCCGTGCCTCCTCAACCCTTGGCACTTACTATGGGTGTGAGAGGAGAGGAGAGGAGAGAGATGAGACAGGCAAGAAGAAGAGGAAGAGAAAGGAGGAGAATTAATATAAGATGGGAGAGATGTGAGGATGGAAGGTTAGGGATAGGGGAAGAGAAGAGAGTGTGGGGATGAATGAGGGGAGGGGAGGTACTCTACCCTGCTCATACTTCCCCTTCGCCTTCATAATCACCAAAGCATGAAATCCTAAAGAGGGGGCATTGCATTTGTGGGGGGGGGGGGGGAGGTAGGATAGGAAATGTCATTCGTCTCGTTTTATTCTGTTATTCTGGCTGCCTAATTCCTTTTTTCTTTAGCGTTCGGTGAAGGTGAGTGCATATATGTATTTACAAAACATACTTATACATACATAATATATATATATATATATATATATATATATATATATATATATGAATAAAACCATAATTAAATGATTCCTGGGATTTTACGTGTAACAATGGGTGTCTTTCATATGTGAGAGAGAGAGAGAGAGAGAGAGAGAGAGAGAGAGAGAGAGAGAGAGAGAGAGAGAGAGAGCTAGAGAGAGAGAGAGAGAGAGAGAGAGAGAGAGAGAGAGAGAGAGAGAGAGAGAGAGAGAGTTTTTTTAGGAAACCGTCCGAATTAAATATATAGACTAGCTTTTCAACATATACTTAGTTTCGAATCATTTTAAAGATTACGTTTAAATCGTCTCTATGTCTATTCGGCTCTATGGACATTCACATCACACGAACTATCAAACAACGAGAGCTGCCCTTCATAAATAAAACTGGAAGCTTTCCTTTCGATACTTTTGTATGTAATACGTGGATAAGATTTGTAGATACTTCAATAAGTGACGATGAATATTTAGTTTAAAAATTTTGAGAGTAACGTGTAGAATAAATAACAAAAACACGTAGAAATATGTAGAAACAATGAAAACATGTTTTTCTTATTGGTTTATAATCCTTTACAAGCAACACGAATCCAGATTGTTGAAATTTTCTATCCTTTTTTTTTTTTTTTTTTTTGGTAAGTTTAAAATAAAATGCCATTTATCATACAGAAAAAAAACCCTCCGATATTTCTATCAAGATTCTACAAACAAAGATACAAATTCACAAATATGTGAATACGTAGTATGACGTCATCTTATTTGTTACAAAGTTATCATGAGAAAAAGAGACTATTATTATTTTAAAAGAAGGTTTTGTTAACAAATACATCAAATGTCCAAGTGTGTGATGATTGAAATAAGAAAACATTAAAGAATCCTTACTTCACTAATTATTATTATTACTATCCAAGCTACAACCCTAGTTGGGAAAGCAA
>NC_090766.1:16226895-16266895 GCF_036898095.1 Palaemon carinicauda | reverse complement strand
AAAAAGCATTTGCTCCAACTTTGAACTTTTGAAGTTCTACTGATTCAACTACCCGATTAGGAGGATCATAATACGACATTCCTCTCGCTGTAAGTATACATTTAGAAAAAAGAGAACGGTTACTCCATTGTTCATCCTTGAACAGTTGAATCAACTGTAAATTTATTCATTTTAATGAATATGCATATGAATGTTCACATATTCCTTATGCATGGTTTTGATACTTTTTATTTCTTCCCGTGTTTTCCATCCGAGGACGTTTATGGAAAAATCATGAATAATTAATAATATAATTTCTCGATGACAGAAATAACTGGTCTTAGATACCTGGTAAGGTATTAGTAAAATGTCGCATGGAAGATGGCGTTTTGGCATTTTTGGCAATTTTCCTTTTTGCTTGAAATGTTGCTAAATTGCAGTAGAATTGGGATTTATTGCAATTCTAATCGTAAATTAGTGATTAGCGGCTAAAAATATAATATTTTTCCCATATAAGGCTAAAAAAATCAAATTTATTCAAAATACATTTTAAGCCTTTCATATAGACGAGGCCGAAGAATTGCATAGAGTAATTAGGACATAGAAAACGGCAACTGGGGAACGAGTCATGAAAGAAATGACTGGATTACATGTCTAAATCATGCTAGACACACATCCCATATTTAATTCATGGGACAAGGTCAAACAACAGGGTCACCTAAAACCAAATCTGCCTTACTGGTTAATGTAGTGGACTGGAAATCGGGTAATTAACCCATTTAGTAAGGCGTAGTATTATTATCATTGCTATAGTTATCAATTTCATTATTTTTACTATTAGCCAAGCTGCAACCCTGGTTGTAAAAGCAGGATGATACACGCCCAAGGGTTCTAACAGGGAATGCAGGCCAATACGCAAATCAAATAGAGAAATAATGAAAAAAAGTCCTATAGATAAAATATAAATCAGTCATATATATAAACTGTGAAAAGAGACTTGTCAACCTGTTAAAACAAAAAGCATTTGCAACACTTTTGAACTTCTCAATTGGAAGGTCGCTCATGAATGGAAGAGGCAAGGTGCAGCGACAATGAAGTAGGGATTGACCGTATACAGTATACATATAATCAACGCCCAAACTCCCTCTCCGCCCAAACTGAGACCAGTGAGGTTTTTAAAGGTTTAAAGGTCGTTCATGAATAGCAGAGGCAAGGGACAGTGACATGGCCTTATTGAGGAGGACACTGCTCTAGAGAATGACAATATATACTTATGATCAGCGCCGAACCTCCCTCTCAACCCACGCTAGGACCAAGAAGGGCCAAGCAATGGCTTCCGATGATTCAGAAAATAGCCCTATAAGCCATCAGCCTTTGCTCAAAAGGATAATGAAGTTGCAGCGACCAAAGAAACTATCGAGTTTGAGCGGGTCTTGTACGTACCTCAGACCAGCAGATCGCCAGGCAGGGACGTCTCAAAAAGATTAGGGACATCATTTCACAATCTGTTAATTGCAGAAATAAAACTTATAGAATACTGTGTAGTATTAAGCCTTATGAAGGTCTTCACGTAAAAGCAATGGAATAATACCACTTGAATCTGCACCAATATAAACTGGCTCCGAAAAGCTAAACTGGTTAGATTAGCTTGAGTAAAAAGGCCTAAATTCTTCAGGTTATGAACCTCAAATTAGAGAGAGAGAGAGAGAGAGAGAGAGAGAGAGAGAGAGAGAGAGAGAGAGAGAGAGAGAAAAAAATAAAAAAAAAGAGAAAATGATATTCAACACAATTATCCGCATCTTTAATGGCTATAGCAGTTTACTTCAGACACATCTTTTCTATATTTTATTTCTTTTAGTCATTTGAAAACAATGAAAAATAAGACACGAATAAAATTCAAGAGCCATCTTAATCTCCTCACATTTTTTTGTAATTTTCCTTTAAGCTCTTTTGTCCGAAGGTGTGCCTGCATTTATCTCCTAATCGCTTCCCGACCCGACAACTCCATTTTCCTCCCTGAAGCCAGGGATAATTCCCACATATTTCCAGGCTTTTTCCTCCGTCATTTCCGCCCCACAACGCCTCTCTCTTGAATCGTCAAAATACCTTCTGAATATTCTAGGCCCAATTCCTCCGCTTACGTTCCGTGCCTCCTCAACCCTTGGCACTTACTATGGTTGTGAGAGGAGAAAGGAAAGGAGAGAGATGAGACAGGCAAGAAGAAGAGGAAGAGAAAGGAGGAGAATTAATATAAGAGGGGAGAGATGTGAGGATGGAAGGTTAGGGATAGGGGAATAGAAGAGTGTGGGGGGATGAATGAGGGGAGCAGGAGTACTCCGTCCTGCTCATACTTCCCCTTTGCCTTCATAATCACCAAAGCATGAAATCCCGAGGAGGGGGACATTGCATTTGGGGGGGGGGGAAAGAGTAGGATAGGAAATGTCATTCGTTTCGTTTTATTCTGTTATTCTGGCTGCTTAATTGTGTTTTCTTTAGCGTTTGGTGAAGGTAAGTGCATATACGTAGTTACAAACCATATATATATATATATATATATATATATATATATATATATATATATATATATATATATTGAAGAAACCATAATTAAATGATTCCTGGGATTTTACGTGTAACAATGGGTGTCTTTCATATATGTGAGAGAGAGAGAGAGAGAGAGAGAGAGAGAGAGAGAGAGAGAGAGAGAGAGAGAGAGAGAATTTTTTTTTATAGAAAACCGTCCGAATTATACACATATAGACTAGCTTTTCAACATATACTCGGTTTCGAATCATTTTAAAGATTACGTTTAAATCGTCTCTATGTCTATTCGGCTCTATGGACATTCACATCACATGAACTATCAAACAACGAGAGCTGCCCTTCATAATTAAAGCTGTAAGCTTCCCGTATTCTTCTAAATATGTTGATGTATTGCAGATGACGGACTTCATTCGGGCATCCTTCACACACGCCACATAATAAATTGCATTAATATTAACGTCATTAAGAGCTCCACCGTATTAATATCTAGCGCATTGGGATTATACACATGAGAGATTAATTGTAACTATGCTATAAGTAGATTATCAAATTTGGAAACACAAAAAAAAAACTTCTGGTAATCGGTTTATGTATATAATAATTTTCCTTATGTAAACAGTACTCAATACTTCTGTATGTAATACATTAATAAGATTTACATATAATTTAATAAGTGACGATGTATTTCTAATTTAAAAATTTTGTGAATAACGTGTAGAATAAATTAAAAACACCAGCAGAAATATGTAGACACAATAACAACACGTAGATATATGTAGAAACAATAAAAAAACGTAGGGATATTTAGAAAGAATAAAAACACGCAGAGGTATGTATAAATAATAAAAAAACGTAGAAATACGTAGAAACAATAAAATATGTTTTTTCTTATTGATAGATAATCCCTTGCAAGCTACGCGAATCCAGATTGTAAAAATTTTAATTCCTTTTTTTTTTTTTTTTTTTTTTTGTTAAGTTTAAAATAAAATGTTAAAAATGATACAGAAAAAACGCTCAGATATTTCTTTCAAGATTCTACACACGAAGAAGCAAATTCACAAATATGTGAATACGTTATTTTATTTATCATAAAGTAATCATGAGAAAAGGAAGCTAATATTTTTTAAGGGAAGTTTTAGCTAACAAACAACACCAATATCGAAGTGTCTGATAATTGAAATCAGTAAACATTAAAGAATAATCATTTCACAAGTAAGATATTCCTCTCAATGTAACTAAATAGAGAAAAAGATAACAGTTACTGCAATGTTTATCCTTGAACAGTTGAATCAAGTGTAAATTTATTCATTTCAATGTATATGCATATGAATCACATTCCTTATGCATGGTTTTGATACATTTTATTTCTTCCCGCGTTTTCCATCCGAGGCGTTTATAAAACATTAATGATTAATGATATGATACAAATATAATAATATAATTTCTGGATGGCAGAAATAACACCACATGGATACCTGATAAGTTCTTTCGAAACTAGAGGGGCACTCAGTAGAGCGCAGACCTCCGCCGTGGCAGCTTATGTCTCGACCTTTTGTTCGACCGTGACCTTTGACCTTAAAATGTATTAATAGGCGTGGATTTGCATACTCAAATATGAACCAAGTTTGAAGTCTCTGTAACAAAGATGTCCAAACCCATGACTAATAACTTGAATTGACATTTTGCTTGACCGTGACCTTGACCTTCCAAAATTTAATCATTTCCGAGTTTTACTTATCAGTTAATCAGTGCAAGTTTCATTATTCTACGATTGATATTGTGGCCAGGAAGCTGTTCACAGACAAAGAACACATACACAAATTACAAACAAACAGGGTCGAAAACATAACTTCGTTGGCGGAGGTAAATATCGTATATAGACGAGGCAGAAGAATAATTGCTCAGATTAATTAGGACAACAGAAAGGGGCAATTGAGGAGCGAGCTATGAATGAGGCGACTAGATTACAAGCCTAAAGCTTAAAATACACGTTCAAAAAAAGCGTCAAAAATTTGCATCAAAAGTTTGATATCAAAATTTTGATGCAAAATTTGAGTGTGTGTAGGACGTTTTGATGTCAAAACGTCCTACACACGCTCAAATTTTGCATCAAAATTTTGATATCAAAATTTTTATGTAAAATATGGACGCTTTTTTGAACGTGTATGGGCCCCTTTAAGCATGCTAGACACACATCCCATATTTAATTCATCGGACGAGGTCGAACAATAGGGTCACGTCACCCAAACCTAATTCTGCCATATTGGTTAATGCAGTGGACTGGAAATCTGGTAGTTAACCCATTGTAATAAGGTGTATTATTATTATCATTACTATGATTATTATTGATATCATTTTCACTATTAGAAGGTCTGCAACCCTGGTTGGAAAAGCAGGATGCTACACGCCCAAGGGTTCTAACAAGGATAGCAGAGCAATGCACAAAGCAAATAGAGAACTTAATAAAAATGTATATGAGAAATAAAAAAATCATAATAAAATATATTACCGTTAAAATAAATCAGTCATATATAAATTGTGAAACGGGACTTATGTCAAACTGGTCATCAAAAAAGCATTTGCAACACTTCTGTACATTTAAATTTGAAGGTCGCTCATAAATAGAAGAGGCAAGGGACAGTGACAATGTTATAGATACTGACCATATAAAGTATACATATAATCAGCGCCCAAACTCCCTCTCCGCTCAAACTGGGACCAGGGAGGTTTTAAAAGTTTAAAGGTCACTCGTCTATAACAGAGGCAAGGGACAGTGACACTGCCCTATCGAGCACGGCAATGCCCTAGAGACTGACAATATATACATATGATCAGCGCCCAAGCTAGGACCAAGGGGGGCAATGGCTGCTGATGATTCAGCAGATAGACCTATAGGCTCACCCGAACCCCCTATCCTTGGCTCACAAAGATGATGAAGTTGCCGCGACCAAGGAAACTAGTGAGTCTGAGCGGGACTCTTAAAGATTGTGCGTATCTTTTACATACCTCAGTCCAGCAGATCGCCAGACAGGGACGTCTCCAATGGAAGACCGAAACTGATTCAACCACTACATTAGGAAGACCATTTTACAATCTGGGAATTGTAGAAATAAAACATCTAGAATACTGTGCAGTATCGAGCCTTGTGCTACATGCAAGATTATACAGTCTGGGATTAATACCCAGATCAGAAATAAGGAATGTAGTAGAACGCTAGTTTTTGCTCAACAAATTTAGATTAAGGGCAGCCACAACTAATATTCCCAAGTTGTACCAAAAAAGGTTTCTTTTGTGGTCCATTTTTAATCCCTATCGCTTGAAGTTTAAACTCTCTGCACAACAATTCTTAGTAGATTATACTTATTCAAAGTCAAATCTGCTCTATTACTTTTCCAAATATAAGTCTCCTGTTTCTACAAAAAGCTCGTATACAATTATCACCGAACCAGCGTTTGTCCTAGATTTGGTATTTTAAAGTTCTCTTGCTTGAGGGTACACTCGGGCACACTATACTATCTTATTTCTCTTCCTCTTATTTTCCTATGTTTTTATAGTTCATAAATGAAGATGTATTTTATGTTACTGCTTTTAAAATATTTCATTTTGGTTGTTCATTACCTCTCTTTCCGTTTAATTATTACCTTGTATCCTCTCCCCACTGGGGTATTTCTCCCCATTGAAGCCCTTTGGGCTTATGACATCCTGCTTTTTCAACTAGGGTTGTAGCTTAGCTTGTAGTAATAATAATAATAATAATAATAATAATAATAATAATAATAATAATAATAATAATAATAATAATAATAATAATATTAATAATAATAATAATAATAAGGCGAAACTATAGCAAGGATGTGCATTGATAAAATGAAGGACCCTAAGTAAATGAGAGGTAGAGAGGGGTTGATGAACCAGTAAAAGAACTTATGCTACGGTTGTGCAATTAGTGAAGGACTGAAAATATATGTTTTTATGATTGAAATTTGGAGCTTATCCACATCTTAATATATATATATATATATATATATATGTATATGTATATACATACATACATACATACATACATACATACATATATTATATATACATACATATAATATATATATATATATATATACACATATATACACATACATGCATACATATATATATATACATATATATGCATACATACATACCTACATATATATATATGCATATATATAAAGATATATATATATATATATATATATATGACTTGCCCACCTTTTAAAAGTTTTCAAATAGAAAAAACAAACATTCATAAAATCAAACAAGAATCCAAATAAAAGACATAAAACGACACACACACACACGAACACACATTTACGTGTCAAAAGCTTTTTCTCTTTGGACCCGTATTATCTGAATAAAATCCTCGTGTCCACTGCGGGGAAAAGAAACAAAGATTTTAAGAAAATGGAAAAGTTATCCTAAGATTCTAAGCCACACTTCTTACTTCCACCTCGTCGCCTTTCCTTACCTTCGGAAAGCGGACGTGAGGCCTGCTTAGGAGAATTTTAAATGAGGAATGGACCCGGGAAAGAAAATGCTGCGTTTGTGTGCATGTCACATTTATACGACTTCATGCTTCACATTTATTAGGATTTTAAATAAACGCGAACATAAAATTTCCAGAATATATCTCGTCAAGTAAACGCGTGTTGTACTAGATATTAAAATCATATTTATCAGGATTTAAAATAAACACACATAAAATTTCTACAATGTATCTCGTCAAATAAACTTATGTGTTATACTAGAGGTTAAATCGGGAATAAATAATCATGAATTCCTATTTGCCATAACAGTATATTGAAATGCACTTCGTGCTAGTATTATTAAAAATTAGACACTTTAAAAATCCATAAACTTTATAAAAGAAGTATTAAAAAATTACTATTTTATACAGTTTGATATCAGAGGGATTATTGCATCTGAATTACTGAAACTGTTCAATGCTCTATTCGAAAAAAAATTTCAAGTTTAAAATAATGAATGTTACTTAGCATTGAGGTCTACTTACATTAAATTGTAATGATCAGTGAAATACGCGTTTAAAGGTTTAAAAGTCGTTTATGAATGAGAGAGGAAAGGGACATTGACAATGTCCTGGAGACTGATTACATCTATGATCAGCAACCAAGCTAGGACCAGGAAATGGCTGCTGATGACTCAGCAGGTAGACCTATAGGCTACCACAACACCACCACCACCCCAAAAAATGACTAGAGAAAATGCATTACTTTCAGGTATATTCAAGTTTTTTATAGTTTATATATGAAAGATTTATTATAATGTTATTATTGCCACAACATCACCACCACCACCACCGCCCCAAAAATTACTAGAGAAAGTGCAATACTTCCAGGTATATTCAAGTTTTTATAGTTTATATATGAAAAATTTATTGTAATGTTATTATTGCTCTTAAACTTCTCGAAGTTTTTCTTTATTCCCTTCCCTCACTGAGCTATTTTCCCTGTTGGAGCCCTTAGGCTTAGAGCATGCTGCTACCACAACCCCCCCCCCCCCAAAAAAAAAATGAGTAGAGAAAATGCACTACACTTTCAGGTATATTCAAGTTTTTATAGTTTATATATGGAAGATTTATTATAATGTTATTATTGCTCTTAAACTTCTCGTAGTTTTTCTTTACTTCCTTTCCTCACTGAGCTATTTTCCCTGTTGGAGCCCTTCGGCTTCGAGCATCCTGCTTTTCCAACTAGGGTTGTAGCTTAGTAAGAAAAAATAACGATAATAATAATATGGGTTGCCAAGGCAAGAACCCTTTGCCCTACCACCGTGTGGGGTGATCTTATCCATCCATTAATCCAGTGAAAAATTGATAATATAACAACTCTGGAAAAAGACTAATTCCGTCTGATAATATAACAACTCTGGAAAAAGACTAATTCCGTCTGATAATATAACAACTCTGGAAAAAGACTAATTCCGTCTGATAATATAACAACTCTGGAAAAAGACTAATTCCGTCTGATAATATAACAACTCTGGTAAAAGACTAATTCCGTAAAATCAATCAGATAAGATAAACACTACATCAAAGGAACTTCACGAGATAATATCAAGCAACAAGCAAAATGACTTAGCATATTAATAAACTATCATTGAAGTAAATCGCTCCACAAACAAATAGCAACGATCCTAAAAATCCACTTTCGTTAATGAATGCAAATTGGAACTGATGCATTTCCGGGAATACCAATTTAAGTGCCAACAGCATTTGCATTCATAGAAATTATGTGTGAATCTGAAAAATCCGTTTGCTTTTATGAATGCAAATTCCAAGTAATATATTTTGACGAACACGAAATATATCTGCGTTCTTGGAGCCGTCTACTGCGGGTATCAGATTATGCACCATCCATTAACGGTTTAAAGGTCACCCATGCAGGACAATGCCCTAGAGACTTACCATATTTACATATGATCAGCGCCTAGGTACCCTCTCCACCCAAGCTAGGACCAAGGAGGACCAGGCAATGGCTGCTGATGACTCAGCAGATAGACCTACTGGCTCCCCAAAAAACCCCTCATCCTTAGCTCACAAGGATGGTGAGGTTGCAGTGACCAAAGAAAATATCGAGTCTGAGTGGACTCTAACACCAGTCTGGTGTTCACAAGTCAGGGACGTTAGCACATCAGCCCCCACAAGGAATCAGGGGAGTTTTCATTGTTTAACACAATAAATCAAATCTTTGAGACTGTGGGTACATCCACGAATAAGCAGTCTCAAAAAAAAAAAAAAAAAAAAAAAAAAAAAAAGAACAGATTTGTAGCTACTTCATGTAGGCAAATATCATCATCATCATCAGCCGTTACTAGTCCTCTGCAGAACAAAGGCCTCAGACATGTCCTTCCACTAGCATCTGCTTATGGTCTTTCTTTGCCGGTCAACAACCGCAGACTTTCTTAAATCATCAATCTATCTTCTCTTCCTTCCTGTACTTTTACAATCTCTAGGGACCTATTATGTTATTCTGTTAGGTAAATGTATTCAGCATCAAACATCTAAGAATTATGATCTTGCAACTTCAATTTAGTACTTACGTAACTGACTAGTTTATTACATTATATATATATATATATATATATATTATATATATATATATATATATATATATATATTTATATATATATATATATACAGTATATATATATATATATTATATATATATATATATATAATATAATATATATATATATATACGGGGTGTCCCAAAAATGTACTCACATTTTGACAGACGGATGCTAATGTAATGCTTTTTGTTTAGTTTCAGACAAAATCAAATGACATTAGATAATAATTTTGACATTTTATCTTCCCGAGGACTATGGAATGTGAAGTAGGAGATGATAAACGGGAAAGCATTAAATTAAAAGCTCAAGATAGAGACGACTGGCGAAATCTAACCGAGGCCCTTTGTGTCAATAGCGTAGGAGATGGTGATGATTATGAAGTATTTAATCTAACTTCTGTCAATTAACACCAAATTGACCAGAAAATGCATGAGTACTAAGTGAGTACATTTTGGGGACATCATATTATATATATATATATATATATATATATATATTTATAATATATATATATATATATATATATAATATATATATATATATATATATATATATATACTTATATAGGATATGTTTGTTTCAATTGTGTTCCTCATATTAAAATATATTACTTTTCTTTGTTTTCTTTCCTTAGTGGGCTATTTTCCTTGTTGGAGCCCCTGGGCTTATATATATATATATATATATATATACATATATATATGTATATATATATACATAAATACATATATATATGTATATATATATACATACACATATATATATATATATATATATTATGCGTGCGGACGTGGATAAAATTTGTATTATTCAGGTCGCAATTCTCATAAAACACTTTAAAACAAATCGTTAAATAATTTTTTTCTAAATTAAACTTCCTGTATACTGACATCCGAAAATAAAATCTAAGCCTCTGAAAAATATAATACAATGCATCATTCAATATTTCAATTACTATCTGGTACTAAATGGAAAAACAGTATTGTTCGCTAAAGGTCGTATTTACCGTTGATAAAACATACCGAGTTTTTCAATTATAAGAGCAAAAAATAACTTTTTCCAATACGTTCAGCGATATTATTCTTTAACTTAAATATATGTATAAACCAGAGGGGTATTCAGTAAAGCGCAGAACTCCGCCGCAGCAGCTTATTTCTCGACCTATATATGTATTAATTGTCGTGGATTTTCATTCACTCAAATATGAACCAAGTTGAATTGGACATTTTGCTTGACCGTGACCTTGACCTTTGTCCTTGACCTTCAATATCTAATAATTTTAGCTTTTTACATAACAGTTAACCTCTGCATGTTTCATTAATCTACGGTTAAAACTGTGGTCAGGAAGCTGTTCATAAACGAACACACACACAAATTACAAACACATAAACAGGGGCAAAAACATAACCTCTTTCCAACTTCGTTGGCGGAGGTAAAAATGTTTTTTTCCAATACGTTTAGCGGTATAATTCTTTACCTCTCGTAGGTAAATGTATAAAGAATAGTAACTTTCCTATGATGTAAAATAATACGTAGCAACAATCTAAAATATTTTTTATCATGAAATAGAATATTCCAATGTACTGTCAAAAGACAATAAATTAATAAATGATTGCAAGATGAAAGAGAAAACTTACAGAATAAATGAAGGAAGGAAGATATTCTTGAATTTCTCAAGAAGTGAAAAATCACCAGCCTTAGAATTATAGATTTATTTCCCTTGCCCATCTACCTTTGCAAATTCTATTTGTTCTTACTTTTCTTTTAGATATATACTTATTGATGTTGATACTTATGCTGGAGCAACACGAGAAGGCTTTTTCACCAATTGGTCACTTATATTACAAATAGATTGCTCTGTAAACATTTATGTATAAACAGCTGGCCAAAATTAGCACTACAAAGGTATCTAGACAGCTAAAGCTGATTTTAAATCCATGTTCAGTTTATTGTTAAAAAACTAAAACAGCAGTTAGTAAAGAAAATTGGTCCCATCATATATGCAACTCGTAAAAAAAAAAGAAAAAAAATATATACTGCTAAGGTATGCATACCACAAAGTTACCATTTCAACTGTCTACTTATTCCCTGTAGATATACGTTTTACTAACTACGAAGAAAAATAGAGGAGTAATTCATAACATTTATTTACAGGACAATGCACTTACTTAGGGACGTGGTGATTAAGGAAAAAAAAATGTTAGTTACTCCAACAGCTGAAGAAAATCCATTTCTTGTATATCTGTATAACTATAGCTCAAGAAAAAACTTCAAACCAGTACTTATAACATTACTTATATCAAACACACGACATTCATTACTCAAGAGAATAACAGTTCTCAGAAAGTCTATAAATATAAAAATCGGTTCCAGAGATACAAAGCGACCTTTTCCCTCATCAACGGACAAAAATAGCATTATATATCTTCTATCCTTTTTCTGGATGGGAAGAAAGCCAGTAATTCAGAGGGGAATTCACAGCTTTTCAATAATCAATGTGAAACCTTTGTTTCGCTCCGGTTTCCATCATGTCGTAAAGGCAGTCAAACCAAAACATGCACTATAGAAGAAATGCACCCAGATTTTACGGACTGCATAATTAGGTTTAGAAAAGTTGGTAGAAACAGTTGTTCTTGCAAAAGATATTACGTAATAATATTTATATCAAAGGAAATCTTCAGGATTCATCTCCTCGATGTTTAAGCAATGTACTTATTGATTGGTAAAATATGAAAGGCAAGAACTAATAAAAACAAAACTAAGTATTTCTGCGTGCAGTTTGGAGACAAGATGAATAAAATACAGTACATAATAATCGTTTTGTATTGAAAAGCACCATTAAACAGAAATAAATAAAATAAATACGTTAACATTTCTAGTAATAAACGTAATGTACCTGAAAAAGAATTCATTCCGCAAGAGAGGAACAAAACTATTATATATATTCTACAAATGAAGAAAATGATGATACATTGAATATCTATTAGTGTATTTTTTTTTATATTTATCAAATATGCCTAGTCAACTACAAAAACAAAAGTAAATGAATAAATAAATGGATAAATTACCATGAAATTTCTGTTTTTCATTTAACTAAATGTAAATAATAATATTAAAGGGTAACAACTTTACACTTCTACACTTTGAATTACAAAATTGGGCTAAATTTTGCAATAATTCATCTATTATTCAGTAAAATGTTCAACATAAACCAATAATCAATGCTTAGCTTTAGAATTTAACCCTGAGACAAATTGAACGGTCCACAGAATTTACCTCTTACCCGAGCCAGGAATAAGCTTGATGCATTTTGACAAAATTCGAAATTATTCTAAGTAACAGAGCACGCACGGAATATGAGGTTTTCTACGAAATAACATAAAAATAAATTTTACGCGTAGCTTTACAGCTCGAGTTGAGATCGCACTCAAGCCTGTGATCAACTGAAAGAAACAGAAGCTCTGTAGGGAAAACTTTAAATTGTTAGTCACTTTTTTTTTTTTTTTTTGCAAACCTGAACAATTTTGACAAGTAACTCCAAATTGAAAATAGTAATCGCTTTTCAATCTGCCAAAACCGAATACCTCAATTGTATTTTCTTATCAAATCAAAGTAATAATAATAATAATAATAATAATAATAATAATAATAATAATAATAATAATAATAATAATGATGATGATAATAATTATAATTAGAGGGGCACTCAGTAGAATGCAGATCTCCGTCGCAGCAGCTTATTTCTCGACCTTGACCTTGACCTCTTACTTTATCATGGATTATCTAACGTGGGTTTTCATATACTCAAATATGAACCGAGTTTGAAGTCTCTGTGACAAATATGTCCAAACTTATGTCTGATTACGTGAATTGGACATTTTGCTTGACCGTGACCTTGACCTTCGTAAATTTAATCATTTCAAGCTTTTTACATAAAGGTTAATCCCTTCAAGTTTCATTAATCAACGATTAAAATTGTGGCCAGTAAGCTGTTCACAAACAAACAAACACACAAACAGGGGTTAAAACATAATCTCCTCCAACTTCGTTGGCGGAGGTAGCAGTAGTAGTAATAATAATAATAATAATAATCAACCGAATGCGGTAGAGTCCCTTGTCAGGCTGGGAGGAACGTAGAGAGGATAGGTCCCCCTTTTTTGGGGGGTGTCAGCTAACCCCCCCCCCCACAAATTGGGGGAAGTGCCTTGGTATAAGTATGATGATGATGTAAGATAATAATAATAATAATAATAATAATAATAATAATAATAATAATAATAAAATAATCACCAGACAAACAAGTTAATTAGTATTCAGAATGCCCTTGGTGGTGGCAAAACGAAACCTGTAAGCTCTCTAAATCCCGTATAATAATCCTCTAATCTACATAATATCCATATTGCAATATTGTATTATTAATTTCTAGATATTTATAAATGCTTAACAATTCTAAGAACTGTAAATTAATTAACTTCACAAAAATCTAGTCTTCCAATAATCACAAATATGTATCTAGGGTTCTTGTGGCCTATTAGTAACGTCTTTGCCTGGTAATTACCAGACTTGGGCTCGAGTCCCATTTAAATTTGTTAGTTCCTTTGGTCTCTGCCACCTCACCATCCTTGTCAGCAAAGGATGGGGGGTTTGCCTGAGCCTATAGGGCTCATTGCTGAGTCATCAGCAGCCATTGCCTGGCTCCTCAAGGTCGTAGCTCATGTAGGGAAGTGGCTTGGGCGCTGATCATATGTATACATGGTCAGTCTCTAGGTCATTGACCTGCTTACTAGTGCCTAATGCAATGTCACAGTACCCTGCCTCTGCCATTCATGAGCAGCCTTTGAACCTTTGAAAACTTTAAATCTACCAAACTTTCATTTTTTTCCTAAGAAAATATCCATAATAGTTAATTATAGGATATGAAAACCTTACGTAGAAGTATTACTGGGAATCCACTAGCAATAGTATAGAATTCCTTTTATGTTTTTATATACCTTTTATATTTCTATTCTTTAGTCCAAATTTTATATCCTCCAACATGGGCTTACACATTAATTCTTTAGTAGTCATAATGAACATTTACATTGCTAAAGATTTTATAATTTCATAAAAAAGTTATAATTTCACAGCCAAATACTAATATAGGCAATAACAATATAAAAACGCACATTTTTGCATTAGATAATATTAACAAACACACCTAAAACCACGTACCTCCCTGTGTTTATTAAAAAGTATCTCGTTTTCAACCAACCACATCTGCGATTGTTTTATTAGGTAGGGTAACAAAGAGTATTTTCGAATTATTTCATCTTTAATAGTTGTGAAAATATTGAATTATAAAATTTTCGATGCTGCAATAAAATAATATATCTAGACGGTTTTCCGAGGAATATTGTTAAATGGTTTTATATTGGTATAAAATTCTCATATCAAAAAACACTGATTCACTATTTAACAGAGGAATAAAAATCTAAACTATTCGAAAATGCGATGTTTCGGACTTTCATATATGTTTGAAAATTATGATTTCCGAAAAGAACTTGGAAGAAAAAACTTCTTAGTTAATGGGTAACAGTAATTTCATGAAAGCTATAAAAAGGGGGGATTAACAATTATATGCTTGAAAGTCAATCAAACATGAATATGTGCACAAACATATACAGTATATATATATATATATATATATATATATATATATTGTGTGTGTAATTTGAATAGAAATGTTTCTATTTCTTTTATTATCTATCCTTTATTTAGCTGTTTATTTTCTAGTTTGGGTTGCTTCCCTATTGGAGTCTTTGACCTGCATCATTGAGATTTTCCAACTAGGGTTGCAGAATAATAATAATAATAATAATAATAATAATAATAATAATAATATATAATAATAATAAATAATGATAATATATAATAAAAATAATAAATAATAATATATAATAATAAAAAATGATGATAATATATAATAAAAAAAATAATAAATTATAATATATAATATAATAATATAATGAAATAATAATAACAACAACAAAAACAACAATACCAACAAAAACAACGACAACGACAACAAAAACAACAACAACAACCAACAATAATAATAATAATAATAATAATAATAATAATAATAATTCAACTTGAGGAAAAGTAACTGAAATTCGCTTACATAACACCGTAGATTAAATCTGATTCGCCATCAAGAAGCTAAATCATATGGAAACGTGGTTCTTCCTATCCTGAATTATTCACTTCCCTGAGAATTATCCCCTTATAACCATGGTTTATTCCGACAGCGACACCATATCTCTATTGAATAACTATAAAATAAAATTATTGGCACCATGGTTAATAGAATCACCCCATATGAGATATAAAAAACGGCTATGATATACAGCAGTGGTTCCCAACCTTTTTTCAGTCATTTCCCCCCATGCACCCAGTTCAACCATGCAGATTTCCCCCTTCATGCCCCGCCAGCCCTCATGCCCACTCGCCGGCCCTCAGAAATGGGCATGATATTCCAATTCTCCCCTTGAATATCATGTCAGTGAGAAATTATATGATCATATCACAATTGAATGGCTAACAACAAATTGCCGCACGTACTATGTGGAAATACTCCGCTCGTTTAGTTAGTAGGTAGTGTAATTATTTCCCCCCTGGAAGTTTCAAATTTCCCCCAGGGGGAAATTTCCTCCAGGTTGGGAACCACTGATATAAAGGATCATGGAAAGTATGTAATGCAACTGGTAAATAATAAGCAGGAAGGTTGAAAATTGATGTGATAAAAAAAAAAATGATAATTATGATAATAATAATGGTTAGGTACTCTAAAAATTTACATTAATATATGTCGGGAGATTAAGAAGACAGAGAAAATGGGGTGGAGAAAGAGACTGGGGATTAGTTAATGCTAAATAAACTAAACGTTGAGTACTTTGCGAAATTTAACCTTGAAATTTTTTAGATATTCAAGAACCAACTTTATTTGTAAATCGAGACAGTACTCGCTCGAGTGCATATATTTTACACACACACACACACACACACACAGTCAAGATACTACCGACTGAGAGTTATTGAGTTTTTGACTGGCCATATATGTATATATATATAATATATATATACACACAACACACAACTTATATATATACATATATATATATATATATATATATTACATATATATACACATATATATATATATACAAATATATTACATATTATACATACATACATATATATATATATATATAAATATATATAATATATATATATATATATATTGTATGTGTGGAGAGAGAGAGAGAGAGAGAGAGAGAGAGAGAGAGAGAGATTACTTCTTGTCCACCTCAGGTTAATAGCATAGACATCAGTCACGGGATCCAATCACGGGTAAAATCCCAGGCCACATTTTATAAATTCTTATCCCTTCGCCCAAGACAACACTCAGAAGGGACATAAGAGATAAAATAAGATTGAAAATCGCTTAAACTATGATATTTTCCGAGGTAAATGCAGGATATAGTTTGTTATTTTTCTTTTTTAAATGGGCGTAGAGTATATAAACAAGGGAGATGAAGGATTAAATAATGGGAAAATAAGTAATAAGGAAATTCGTTTTTAGAAAATTAAATTTTGAAATTAGGCACTTAAAAAAATCGCAACCTTATTGAAAATAAAAACATAAACATCCAAATGTCATATAATAATGTGAATGGAAACAGCTGATGATATAAAATAATGATGATGGAAACAAAAGTATTGAAGATAAAGAAAAGAGCGAAAAGAAGAAACAAGAAACACGTGAACATCACCGCGACATGAACGTAAGTGTCGGAGGATATAGTTAGCAATAGCAGTCCTGGAGAGTTGGTGCAATGCGCTGTCAGAGACAGAGCTGCTGAACTATTTCAGGTTCCTTCCGCTCTCTTTGCATGTTGATCACCGCCACAACCATTATCATCATTATCATCATCATTATTCTTCTTCACTGGACTGTAATTGTTCAGTGGCCAATTCCCTTTTGGTAAGGGTAGAATAGACTCTTTAGCTATGGCAAGCAGCTCCTCTAGGAGGAGTGTCACAACCATTATTATCATGATCATTATTATTCTTCTTCACTGTACTGTAATTATTCAGTGGCTATTTTCCTCTTGGTAAGGGTAGAAGAGACTCTTTAGCTATGGTAAGCAGCTCCTCTAGGAGAAGGACACACCAAAATCCAACCATTGTTCTCTAGTCTTGGGTAGTGCCACAGCCTCTGTATCATATTCTTCCATTGTCTTGGATTAGAGTTCTCTTGCTTGAGGGTACACTAGGACACACTACTCTGACTTATTTCTCTTCCTCTTCTTTTCTTATAGTTTTTATAGTTTATATAGGAAATATTTATTTCAATGTTACTCTTCTTGGAATATTTCATTTTTTATTGTTTCCTTTCCTCACTGGGCTGTTTTCCCTGTTGGAGCCCCAGGACTTATAGCATCCTGCTTTTGCAACTGGGGTTGTAGCTTAGTAAGTAATAATAATAATAATAATAATAACAACAATAAGAATAATAATAATAATAATAATAATAATAATAATAACAATAACAAAAACAATAACAATAAAAATAATAATAATAATAATAATAATAATAATAATAATAATAATAATAATAATAATAATAATAATATCATTATTATCATTATAATTATCATTAGCATCACCGTTCTCGTAAACGTGGAGTGTCGAGAGATGAAACTTCCGTGACTATCTCATTCATGAAACTAATACGCTAATTTATGGTTGGAGTGAGAGATATTTTCCGGGGTAATATATCTTGGGCGGGTGCGTTAACGAGAGAGAGAGAGAGAGAGAGAGAGAGAGAGAGAGAGAGAGAGAGAGAGAGAGAGAGAGAGAGAATCACTCTCTCGAAATGTACACAGGTGAAAGAACATGAAATATCAAATGTTTCATCGTGTCTTTTACACCATCTTTACACAACATCTGACAACCAAGGGCCTTACATTATCATCACAAAATACTTAACCGATATAAAATAATAATCATAATAGTTAATCATAATAGATAATAATCACAAAAGATAATCATGATAGATAATAATCAGAATAGATAACAGATTAAAAGAGATTCATGATAACATGAGCTCATAAAGTACCGCATGAGTTAAATTTCTTTTTAGAATTGTGTACACTTTTTAACATATTTAAAAGTTAATCTAAAAAAGTTAAGCAACGTGTTGTTTTACCCATTAATATCATAATACAAAAACTGACACTTGGCGTTAATCAAAATAATTTATATATTCAAAATAATAACACAATACCGCAATGATCACAAATATGTCCATTAATTAATTCATGGCAGTTACACAATAAACCTCAACTAAACTCACGACATCATAATAAAATCTAATTTTATTTCCTCACCACCTAATCTCATGCTTCCTAATGGAGCTTTAATTAACATGATGATATAACAATAATTCCTCTTTAATGACCGTTTTTATGACAGAAGACTGGCCTCAAATTGTATCTTTTCAAAGCAATATTCTAACGAACATTTCTTTCTGACTTTTTAAAACTCATTTTCATATCTGGGTCAATTTATACCTATAAAATATATTTATATTTACGTAATTTTAGGGCTTGAAAGACCCATCTAAGAACAACTTTAAAAACTATTCTCTTTGCCTTCCTAAAAGTTTATTATACTGCATTAGGAATAACAATGTTTCACCAAAAAGTTTCTTGAAAATTTATTTCTCAATTTTATTAATGAAATTATTGTGAGCACCAAGCAAAGCTTATCCAAGTAAATGTAACAGAGGAATTTGTAATCATCATTATTACCATCAATAGCTTAGCTACAACCCTACTTAGAAAAGCAGGATACTTTAAGCCTAGAAGCTTCAACAGGAAGATTAGTCCAGTAAGGAAAGGAAATACGGAAATAAAATATATATGAGAAGTTATAGTAAAAAATATAAAATATATTGAGATCAGTAACAACGTTAACATAGACCTGGCATATATAAACAATGAAGGGAAAAGCATACCAAGCACTTCAACATAAAAATATTCACTGCAAGTTTGAACATATGAAGTTTCAAGTACGTTTTCCCCATATTGCAGAAAAATGTAACTTTTAATTACATCACGATCTGGAAAATATTAGCAAATACTCGAATCAGATGAGTCTAAGTTTTAAGTTTAGAACCCTTTCAGAAATGCCTGAACTTCAGCATTTGATAAAGATTGATAACTAGTAAATAATGCAGATTATTTTCAGTCTTACAAAGACCATAATAATTGAACTCATTATAATTGATAGAAAGTAGATTAATGTTCGTAATAATTTTTTACTTTACAAAGATGGTCACCCTAATGTTGTATGCTTCTGAAAAATACTCTTCCCTTTTTAATTTTCCAAAATATTATTGCATTATTATCATACACACACACACATATATATATATATACATACATAAATATAAATAAACATATATAAAGATATACATACATACACATAAACGCACATTATATATATACATATATATATATTATATAAATATATATATATATATATATATATATACATATACATATATATGTATATAAATATATATATATATATATATATATATATACAGTATATAAACACATATATAAAGCTATACATACATACACATACACGCACATTATATATACGTATGTGTATGTATATATATATATATATATATGTTGGTTTACTGTGAGCTATCAGACAAAATCTAAAACCATCTACAATCCGCACTTCCTACGGTAGACAAGTAATGGCAACATTCTTCGTGTGTGTGTGTGTATGTGTATATATATATATATATATATATGTGTGTGTGTGTGTGTGTGTATAATATATATATATATATATATGGCTAGGTTGTCGTGAATTTTTAACAATATAAAAAGCCTAGAATTAAAAAAAATCAATATCCGGCCTCATTTTCTAAAAACAAAAATTCCATTAAGTGCTTAAGAACTTTTCACTCTCCTCATCATTTCTTCAAGCTTTTTTTTTTTTTTTTGAAAGGAAAGACTGGCCGCTATATAGGAAAATTAAAGACCAAAGGCATTTCGTATTATAAACACATGCTTGAACTCCTAGTTCCATTAAAGAGGAAACCTTCACATATTGGGAAATAACTCTCTCTCTCTCTCTCTCTCTCTCTCTCTCTCTCTCTCTCTCTCTTCTATTAGAAATTCTATTTAAAACTACAACCTCCATTACAACCAGCAATTTCTACTTATTTGTGGGTTCTAAGTTTTAATAAGAAATGACACAATCATTAAATTTAATCTTTCAGTTTTATTTATGAAAAATTAATATATTCATAAAAAATAATAAATATATCCTTCATCTAGATTTATTCATATATTAATCTCAAAGTCGATCTTGAATAATTTCCACACTTAGAAGATAGAGCTTCGATATTGCTACCAGACAAGGATAGGAGTGAAGGAGCAACACTTAAAAGCTTTCAAAACACAATTGTCAAGTCAGCATGATTTTAACAACGAAAAAAATCTACTCAATGTTATAATTCTTTATATATCTATTAAAGCATGACCATAGATAATCAGTGCCATCTTATAATTCCGAACATTCAGGTTATTAAAAATAGCATTCGTTTTACTCTCAAAACGATATGATATTTCAATTACATTCACTTGTTCTCTTATGAAAAAATAGCAATCGCTTTACAGATGTTATGTTATTCAAATTATATTCAATTGTTCTATTAAGAAAAATATCGATCCTTTAACAGGTCTCATGTTATTCAAATTATATTAACTTGTTCTCTTAAGAAAAAAAGCGATCGTTTTACAGATTTTATGTTATTTCATTCTTATTCACTTATTCTGTTAAAAAAAAATAGCGATCTTTTTTACAGATCTAATGTTATTTCAACCATATTCACTTGTTCTATTATGAAAACTAGCGATCGTTTTACAGATTTTATGTTATTCCAACCATGTTCACTTGTTCTATTAAGAAAAATATCGATTGTTTTAAAGATAAAATAGCGATCATTTTACACATTTTATGTTAGTTCAATCATATTCACTTGTTCTATTGAGAAAAATAGTGATCATTTTACATATGATATGTTATTCCAATTATATCCAGTTGTTCTATAAATCTTAAAAAATGACACCTATAGAATTTCACCACATGAATAAAAATGAATAACTACTGATACCTGAGCTAAACGAGGCCAATGAAATCTCTAGTGAATCATAACGCCCAGATGGGGGCGGGGGGGGGGGGTTGATGCAATGGCCCACATGCTTCTTTTCATTGCCTCTTCTGAGGTTTCCATAGGTTTTTAAGTTTACTCCACTATTCTACCCTGTTTGTTTACGGTGAAGAAGGCCCCTTCATTTCTCTATTTTCTCGTCTATTCAAAGTAAATGAATGGGATCGAGATGTTTTTCCAACCTCAAAAGACATAACTTTTTTTTCCCCTTTTCTCAAGGATGGTTTTGTGGTTTAGTTTTCTCGTAATTCCGGCGTTTCTCTTTACTTGTTAAAAGTAGTTTTTTTTTCTTTACTTGTTTAGAGTATTTTCCTGACATTAAATTTCTCTCTGCTGTAGGGAATGTAAATGCAGTCAGCAACTGCGTTTGTGGTTTGTGTTATCGCTAGTATGCGGATGATTAAATATCAACAAAATTGGCATATAAGATATGTTATCCTCATACTTCACGTATTAACTTCTAAATGGATCCTTGCTGTATAAAGAAACGAGGAAATTAACTATAACCGCCTAGTACAATAAAAAAAACTATATCTATCTATCTATCTATCTATCTATCTATCTATATATATATATATATATATATATATATACATAAATTCTACTTGGTGAACCCCCTTTGAAAAACTTTTTCCCCACCGTTATCCCTATATTAAGTGGTAAGCTGCCTGATGCTCCCTCTCAAATACCTTCTATCAAAGGCTTCCTCTTCCATCAAAATTCTTCTCTCCATATCATCCTTCACCTTATCTCACCACCCACGATGAAAACCCTCTCGCCCAACTAGAAACCTTTATTATTAAATATTATTATTATTATTATTATTATTATTATTATTATTATTATTATTATTATTATTATTACTAGCTAAGCTACAACCCTAACATCAGCAAATCACCTTTGACTTTCATGCTGTAAACCGAGTGTAAAGGGAAAAGTTCCCAAAAAATTGAATCATAGATATAGACAGACTGAGTTTGATGGACAGTCGCCAACTCCATAAGGTAATACGACCAGAATTAAAAGCGAGTATAAAAGTGTCCAACATCCATAGGTCATACAAAAACCTGCCATGAGCGTTTATGTCACCAACTAGAGCCACTACGATCCCTATGAATTCTGTTAAAGGGTAGAAGCAGTGATGGATACCCGATGGTTATGTAAGGGCACGAAGACAAATTACCTGCCTGGATTTAATAAATTACTAGTTCCCAATAACGATTGATGATGAAGTTTACCTTTTTTTTTTTCTTTTTTGGAGTGGGAGGGAAATTTGAAGTGAATCTCTGCTGGACTAACAAAAAGGGCTAAATGAAAAAGTCCTTAAAAACAGAGGGCCAGCATCAAAATTGTATAAAAAGTTTATAAAAAAAAAAAAATATTTCAATCTTATTAGTAGTCGGAAAAGCTGTTCTTTTTTTCTAAATTAATTTATAAAATTCCAAGAAACATTTCAAAACTATTTTACTATGACTGGCGTTCAAGCACAAATTATATAATGGGAAACAAATTATATCCTATTTTACTACCTCAAAAACTTTTAAAAGATAATAATTTTCTTCCAATTCAAATGTCTAATATAAGTAAATAGTATAATCAGTGTCATACTAATATATTAATAGATTTAAGCGAAAAATAGAAGCATAGTTCAAATTAGGCAACAATAAAAAGCAAAACATTTTATTGATTAATCTCAATAGGGAAATAATGTCTAATAACTTCACTAAAAATTTAAAAATATTTTTAACTTTTACCAATCGGGAAAAAAGGAATATAAAACCAACAAATCAAATGCAACATCCAGAATCTTGATAAATCCATAAGAATAAATAAACTTAATCAAATAGAATCCAAGAACTGTTAATATAACGACTACACAGACGCCAATTCTATCTCCAGCAACCGACAAAATTTTCGCATTATCGCCCACGAAGTCCATTGTCAATAATCAAACATCCAGCCAGCAAGGTTGAAACTGCCTCTACGCCAATTTCATCAGATTCTTTGTAGTTTCCTGCCCCTGTGCGTCACCTTAGAGTTTTTTTTTTTTTTCTATATTTAATACAAGAATAAAGCCTTTTTTTTCGCTTTCATTCGTTTTTAGAAAGTGGGGGGAGAGGGATTTCTACATCCACCAACGAAGTTGAAAGGAGGTTGTTTTACAACCATTTGTGTGTTTATGTGTGTGTGCTTTCGTTTGTGAACAGCTTCCTGGCCACAATTTTAATCGTAGAGTAATGAAACATGTAGGGATTAACTTATGTTAAAAGCTAGAAACTATTAAATCTTGGAAGGTCAAGGTCAAAGGCCAAGACCACAGTCAAGCAAAATGTCTAATTCACGTAATCAGCCATAAGTTTGGATACCGTTGTCACAGAGACTTCAAACCTGGTTCATATTGGAGCGTATGAAAATCTACGTCAATAATAAAAGTTAAGGTCAAAGGTCAAGGTCAAGAAATAAGTTACCTCGGCAGAGGTCTGCGCTCTATTGAGTGCCCCTATATTTTTCCTCTGGTTTTATACGAGAATGAAGGCTTTTCCCCTTTTCGAATTTACTGGTTTTTAGAAAGTGAGGGGAGAGAGATTATTTTTTTCATGCGTCACGATTTTCTTCCCTTCAATGAAAAAGGGAGCAGTTTCAAAAAAATATTCGTATTCTTAACTCTGGTGATGTTCTTTGTTATGGGTGTATTGTGTGTGTTTTACTTCAATCAATCTGCATCTATGTGAAATATATAGAAAAGATTTGATATTATTGGTGTTTGGTTCTTCAATGAAATATATAACTCTAAATACGAGAAATATATTCATGTGTTTTTAATGTAATCTTAAGAATACTAGGTCTTAGATTAAAAACAAAATCCCTGGCATTACATTAAATTTAAACAAATGCATGTTCTTCTATAATATTCTTAGCTTTGTTTCCAACTGGATCACTGTAAAAAGATTAAGTAAATAAGTTGTATAAATCAACACGAATAGCTAATTTGCATCACAACCAAAAGCTGTTAAAAGCTTAAGTTGAAGAGCAAAATTACGTGAGATTTAACAGACATCAATAAATTTATTATTACTATTTTAGATTGTGAAGATATTAGGTAGAAAAAAATAATAATACGAAAAGAAACCCTTTTATGAATAACACGAAATATATGTTTTCAAAGACTACAACATCTAATGCAACCCCAATTTTTTTTTTTTTTTTTTGGGGGTATCAGAATAAATAAATGGTCTAAAAATAACTCTGAATCTATTGCAGGATCAAATCATTTGGCTCCAGAACCATTCCTGACAATCCACTTGAAATAATAAATTCTCTACACGATACGGAATGTATTATCTATTTTGCAATCAATAACAACTATCAACTTCACCAACATACTTTATAAGGAATGCGGCTAAAATATCATAACTGTACCATTATATTCATTTCAGCACATTTCATTCACAATATATATATATATATATATATATATATATAAGTAAACGGGTATAACTTCAAAAAAAAAGTTTTTATGACTAAACAATTCTCTTCGGAGACCGCAAACATACGCCAAGGCTGAAATATTCAACTTAACAACCCCCCCCCCCCGACAGTGCCTCCTCCCCAAAAGTTACATTTCTTTTTCTAATAAAATTTTATCAACTTCCTGCCAGTCTCGAGATGCAATTTTCATACAAACCATAACACACCTTTTTGCGATAAAAAGACTAAATATAATCTACATCTCCCCAGTATCCCTATTGGAAACGTGCCTGCCTAGCTATCAGCTGGACTGGGGTTCGAGTCACGTTCAAGCTTGATAGTTTCTTGTAGTGTCTGCAACTTCACCATCTTTGTGAGCTGAGGATGGGGAGTTGGGGGAAGACTATAGGTCTCACTGCTGAGTCATCATCAGCCTCTGCATGGCTCTCCCTGGTCCTGGCTTGGGTGGAGAGGGAGCTTGGGTGCTGATCATACATATATATGGTCAGTCTCTCAAGTATTGTCCCAACTGTTAGCTAGCGTATTGTCACTGTCCCTTGCCTCTGCCCTTTAGGAGCGGCCTCTAATCCTTTAAATCTTTTTTGTGAAATTTTCATATCCACATATAATGGCTTCCAAAGGACTCGGACTTTATTAATACTTTCTCCATAATCACTTGCACTGGCCCTTATTAGTACTTTCACACATATCACTGCCCCTTATTAATACTTTCTTCACATTCACTGTCCCTTATGAGTAGTTTCTCCTTAAATTATTGTCCCAATCACTGTCCCTTATTAATACTTTCTCCCCAATCACTTTTCCCTTATAAGTACTATTTCTTCCCAATCACTAGTCCTTATTAGTATTTTCTCTCCAATCACTGTCCCTTATTAATACTTTCTCTCCAATCACTTTTCCCTTATTAGTACTATTTCTTCCCAATCATTGGTCCTTATTAGTATTTTCTCTCCAATCACTGTCCCTTATTAATACTTTCTCCCCAATCACTGTCCCTTAATAATACTTTCTCCCCAATCACTGTCCCTTATTAATACTTTCTCCCCAATTACTGTCCCTTATTAATACTTTCTCCCAAATCACTGTCCCTTATTAATACTTTCTCCCCATTCACTGTCCCTTATTAATCCTTTCCCCCCAATCACTGTCCCTTATTAATACTTTCTCCCCAATTACTGTCCCTTATTAATACTTTCTCCCAAATCACTGTCCCTTATTAATACTTTCTCCCAAATCACTGTCCCTTATTAATACTTTCTCCCCATTCACTGTCCCTTATTAATCCTTTCCCCCCAATCACTGTCCCTTATTAATACTTTCTCCCCAATCACTGTCCCTTATTAAAACTTTCTACTCAATCACTGTCCCCTATTAATACTTTCTCCCCAATCACTGTCCCTTAATAATACTTTCTCCCCAATCACTGTCCCTGATTAATGCTTTCTCCCCAATCACAGTCTCTTATTAATACTTTCTCCCCAATCACAGTCCCTTATTAATACTTTCTACCCAATCACTATCCCTTATTAATACTTTCTCACCAATCACTATACCTTATTAATAGTTTCTACCCAATCACTGTCCCTTATTAATACTTTCTCCCCAATCACTGTCCCTTATTAATACTTTCTCCCCAACCACTGTCCCTTAGTACTTTCCCCCTATCACTGTCCCTTATTACTACTTTCTAACCAATCACTGTTCCTTATTAATAGTTTCTACCCAATCACTGTCCCTTATTAATACTTTCTCCCCAATCACTGTCCCTTAGTACTTTCCCCCTATCACTGTCCCTTATTAATACTTTCTCCCCAATCACTGTCCCTTATTAATACTTTCTCTCCAATCACTGTCCCATATAAATACTTTCTCCCCAATCACTGTTCTTTATTAGTACTTTCTTCCCAACCACTTAATTTCCCCCGATACAGATAACCTTTTACACCCACCAGGCGATCGAATAAAAACTTGCCATGACCATTTATTTCAACAAGCGGAGCCAAAGCGGACCCGGTGTGTCTCCCATTGAATTCTATTGAGAGGGTTGGCACAGTGATGGATCCCTGAAGGTTATGCGAGGGCATGAAGACAAATGGTCTGCCTGATTTTTATAAATGGACGGTTTCCAATAACGATCTGTGATGTCACATATTCAGCACTTACGGCTTTCGCTTCTTATAAGAATGCCAAAATTGGTTATTTATCACTTAATGTATTGATTAATTGTGCAATATTAAAATAAATCAAGGTACCATACGTAAAAAAAAAAAAAAAAAAAAAAAACTATGGTTGGACAATTAACAGGTAAATATTCACTGCCATTTTAATACTTTTATGCAAACAAATAAAATATTTATTGGTACTAATAGCATTGAACGACTTGTAAAACATGAGAAATTATACAAAATCCTCCTTTATAATCACATATTCATGCTATTTTCAACCCACTTTAAGAATAGATCCCTTTGTTTGAATTTCCTTGGCCATATTTTAGTGATGAAGCTGTTAAAGTTATTCACATTTACCCACATTGAAATCTATTTTTTATGGTGAATAACAAATGTAAGTTGTGTTCCTTGAGTTATTATTGCGCTATGTAAATGAAACAATGCAAAAACTATCTAATATTTTGGTAATCTATGAATGGCAATGAGAAAATAAGCATACCCAATATCTTGACAAAGAATCTTGTTACACTGAAAAGATACAAGACCTATTTCGGGGTCCATATTGATTCACTCAATAACACGATAAAATAATTTCCAAAAATTACGATAAAAAAATACACTCCCAAAAGCCCCAAAGCAAACAATCTTATAGAGGGATAAAGTTTGAAATACAACCATATTGATTCATCCATCCTTGGTGTATAAATCAGTGTAAATGTTTATATATATATATATATATATATATATATACTTATATATATACTGTATATATAGAATATATATATGTATATATATATATATATATATATATACTTATATATATACTGTATATATAGAATATATATGTATATATATATATATATATATATACTTATATATATACTGTATATATAGAATATATATATATATAAGTATATATATATATATATATATATATACAGACACGCATACACATTCAACCATTCCCACCCCCTCCCTCATTCCTAACTGCAACACGACAGCTGTGGTTTTTGTGTGTACCTCTTGGGGTAGCCCCTCTCACCACGATATGACTACTCCCTATTCCCCTACCAAGGGACGGTAATCATGCGTTTTGGCATGCCACTCAGCAATACAGGATATGTATAGACAGACACTTGTTCTTTAGTATACAGGAAAGATGTCTTGCAAAACCCAATGGGTGACCTGGTGTTATAAACCCAAGTCTCCACGATCCCTAATGTCTTTCCGCGAAGCCTATTAAAGGGATATGAATGAGCGGATATGTACAGAGACTCCTGCATTGGATTTATCAATTTGGACTATATAACCAAGTGCTGGGGTCTGGGTGGCCATTCCGTAAACCCAAGTCTTCACGATCCCTAATGTCTTTCCATAAACCCTATTAAATGGGTATGAATGAACGGATAGGTACAGAGACTACTGCATTGGATTTATCAATTTGGACTATATAACCAAGTGCTGGGGTCTGGGTGGCCATTCCGTAAACCCAAGTCTTCACGATCCCTAATGTCTTTCCATAAACCCTATTAAATGGGTATGAATGAACGGATAGGTACAGAGACTACTGCATTGGATTTATCAATTTGGACTATATAACCAAGTGCTGGGGTCTGGGTGGCCATTCCGTAAACCCAAGTCTTCACGATCCCCAATGTCTTTCCATAAACCCTATCAAATGGGTATGAATGAACGGATAGGTACAGAGACTACTGCATTGGATTTATCAATTTGGACTATATAACCAAGTGCTGGGGTCTGGGTGGCCATTCCGTAAACCCAAGTCTTCAATATCCCTAATGTCTTTCCGTGAAGCCTATTAAAGGGATATGAATGAGCGGATATGTACAGAGACTCCTGCACTCGATTTATCAATTTAAACTATATAACCAGGTACTAGGGTCTGGGTGGGCATTCCTTACCTCAGTGCAACGGGGGAAGCCATATTTACAATGAAGTAAAGGTTAAAAGAGATTGTACAGCAAAATTTAAGGAAGGAAGTGGGAATTGAGATAAACCAGAAGGATATAAAGTAAGTGCAGCAGGGGGGGGGAGAGGGCGTCGTAAAGACCTTTTAGTAATGCCTACAGTGCCCCTTGCAAGAGTTACAGTGACGCTTTTATCCCCTATGGAGAGTTTACTGAGTAGACTTACTATACAAGTCAATAATAAAATTTATTCTATGACAAATTAAATCTTTTTAATGATTTTGATGATTTTTAGTCTCTTAAATAGATTCACTATCAAAATAGATATTACGGCAATGGAAGAACACTCAATTCAGATTTCAATAAATATAACCAAGTGTTCGTGAACAAGAGCAAAACCCCCCAAAAATAAATGCATCTACTTGGCAAATAAATATCACGTATGCTAAAGCCCTAGAGAGAGAGAGAGAGAGAGAGAGAGAGAGAGAGAGAACTCACAACTAAACAAAAGACTACCCCCTTCCTGTTCACCATGTATAAGAGAGAGAGAGAGAGAGAGAGAGAGAGAGAGAGAGAGAGAGAGAGAGAGATAATTATCACCTAACTAAATACTAGACTACCACCTTTCTCTTAACCATATATTGGGCATGCTATTACCTACATTTCTCTAAAAACCTGACAAAAAACACTACATCACCAACTCGGGCCCCATTGATCCTCTCATGTCATCTTCTGAAGCAATGATGGATACCCGACGGTCAATGCCACACCATGAAGAAAGACTGTAGTCTATCTTTACAATACCATTGAAGGTTTCTAGTATGGGCCAACGACAGGTTTCATGCACCGTTAACTCACTTCGTTTTTCTTTAAAAATAATCGCAATATTAATTTTTGGTTTGTAAACAACATTATGCAAAAATTGCAGAACCAATTCCAATGAAACTTGTTGGACTAATTTTCATAATAATAATAATAATAATAATAATTATTATTATTATTATTATTATTATTATTATTATTATTATCATTATAATAATAATATTCTCCTTAATAATAGTAGTAATAATAATAATTTTAATGATTTTAATAACCATAGTAATTTTCATAGTCCTAATAATAATCATTTTAATAATAATATCAAATTTAAATTGTAGTACACCGTCTAAAAAGAGTATGTGAAGCGACTTTTAAATTCTATATGCGTAGATATTAGGGTTTATTCTAGTGAAACAGTATTATAATCATCATCATCATTATTATTATTATTATTATTATTATTATTATTATTATTATTATTACAAGCAGTTGGTTGTATATTGCTTCATCTTGTGAAACACGAGATCTTGTTCATAGCAACCCGTCAAATTCCTTCGAGTAATAAACTTTTAATCACACTTTACACTTTACTTTAAAAACATTTACATTTGAATGCGTTCAGCCATATTTCATCAGTCCTAGTTCATGTGATATTGTTACCATATAAACAAATGCACAAACTAAAATGGCAAACATTCCGTTGAGGGGGAAAACGTCCAAGGGAGCTTAAAAGATTTATGGTCCCTTTGAATTGCGCAACAAAGCTGGCTTGAATTATTTCAATATAATAAATGAATATGCTTTTTAAGATGATTATCAAAACATAATTTAGTAAAAACATAAACAACTAGAGGAGCATTCAGTAAAGCCCAGACCTCCGCCACGGCAGCTTATTTTTCACCTTTTGCTCCCCCTTGACCTTGCCCTTTGACCTTAACATGTATCAATTGCCATTGATTTTCATTTACTCAAATATGAACCAAGTTTGAAGTCTCTGTGACAACTATGTCTAACTTATGGCTGATTACATGAATTGGAAATTTTGCTTGGCAGTGACCTTAACCTTTGACCTTGACTTTCCAAAATTTAATAATTTCTAGCTTTTCACAAAACAGTTAACCCCTGCAAGTTTCACTACTCTACGCTTAAAATTATGGCCAGGAAGCTGTTCAAAAAAAAAAAAAAAAAAAAAAAAAAAAAAAAAAAAAAAAAAAAAAGAGGGGGTGCGTAAACATAACCTCCATCCAACTTCGTTGGCGGAGGTAAAAATCAAAATATATATACTCTAAACTTAGAAGAGCGGAGTAGATCCACTCAAAAATAGCAATATATTCCACACGTGCCTATCCTTCCTTCCACCCCTCTATAACCATATATCACTCCAGTGCATATTCCTGCAACCCAATAAAAACGTACCACATGAATTTACGTCACCAGCCCCAGTCAGAACGATCTCCATATCTGGCTGCGAATCCTATTACTGGGCTTAAGCAGTGATGGATACCAGGTGCTTATGAAATTACATGAAGATAAATTACCGTCCGGTTTTAATAAATTACGGACGGGTTCTAATAACTAGCAATGTATTTCGCATTTCATTTTGATTTATTTTCAACGAGGATTTATCATGACGTGATGATAAATAACACTATCGGCTATAAAATAACTTCTATTAGAAGATAGGAATATCTGGGCAGAGTCGAATAAGGGAAATGGATTTTATAGAAATAGAGAAAAAGGAGTAATTGCAAATGCATGTCATTCAAAGATAGGTAATGTCCACAGACATAAAAACACAAGATGGAATACATACACACACACACACACACACACACACACATATATATATATATATATATATATCAACATATATATATGCATAAATATAAAATACATACATGCACATATCCATAAAATATATATGTATATATATATATATATATATATCAACATATATATATGCATAAATATAAAATACATACATGCACATATCCATAAAATATATATGTATATATATATATATATATATATATATATGCATATATATAAATATATATATATATATATATATATGTATGTATGTGCGTGTGTCTATGTGTGTGTATTCTATAGATGAAACCATCTTCTTCAATGACAATATAATCTAGGAGAGTCTAGAACTATGGTAATATGGCAGAGATTTGCTTACTCCATCATAAGGCTCAACACTGCACCGTTATAAAAGATTTATTCCGGCTGTGACCAGATTGTGGAATGATCTTCCTAATCAGGCAGTTGAATCTATAGAACTTCAGAAGTTCAAACTTCCAGTGAATGATTTTATGTTGAACAAGTTGACATGATTCTCCCTTCATTGTTTATATACAGCAATACATCTATTTGATAGTTGTTACCAATCTTAAGATATTTTACATTTTTTTCACTATTACTTCTCATATATGGTTTATTCATTTTCTTATTTCCTTCCTCTACGGGGTATTTTTCTCTGTTGGAGCCCTTGGTCTTACAGCATTTCCAGCTAATGTTGTAGCTTAGCTAATAATAATAATAAAAAAAAATAATAATAATAATAATAATAATAATAATAATCTAACGGTCACCTGTGCTAAGGAACACAGCATAAAACTTATATGCATAATAATAATAATAATAATAATAATAATAATCTAACGGTCACCTGAGCTAAAGAACACAGCATAAAACTTATATACAAAGCTCAATTATTCAGATGAGTTGAAAGTGGCATAAATGGAAAAGAAAAAAAAAACATACACTTTACTGTTACAATTACTATTAATTGCTAAGCTACAACTCTAGTTGGAAAACCAGGATGCTATAAGCCCAAGGGGTTCTAATAGGGAAAATAGCCCAGTGAGGAAAGTAAACAAGGAAAATGAGATATTTTAAGAACAGTAACAACATTAAAATAAATATTTCCTATATAAACTATAAAAACTTGAACAATGGGAAGAGAAATATGATAGAATAGTGTGCTTTACAGGTTTCAAAACTCTTCATCTAAAGCATTAATTAAAGACAACACCTTAAGACTTAAGGTGCTCTTACAATCATGTTACATTCACGCCCTGTTTTAATCATTCAAGTGATTTTATCCACTGGCATAATCTCTTCCATTTATATAACTTTTTTAAGAATCACTTTCCAGTCCATTTAATCCTTTTCCTGCACTACGCATGAATAAAAGCCGGATGCTTTTTATTCGACTTCCGGTTTCATATATAACAGCATGGAAGATTCGTTTTATTTACTAAATAAACAAATAAATATTGTTTAGAGTTATCATAATTGCCTGATCTTTAAAAACGACGAACTATGTAGACTGTTTTCTTATATTAATAGTGAAATTGCCTTTTTGGTATTCAACTTAATTAGCAATATAAAAAGAATCTTTCAGATACAATTACTTTTTGTATAATCCCATATATCAGGTTAAATATGTCATACCCTTGATTTTTTATTTTATACATTACATATATATATATATATATATATATGTGTGTGTGTGTGTGTGTGTGTATGTGTGTTTAAAATAGTGTTTGTGTTCGTAATTTATTTTTTATTCATCTATCAATCTATTTATCAATATATATATATATATATATATATATATATAAATATATACATATATACATATATATATATCTATACATATATAGGCTATATATATTTATATATATACATATATATATATATATATATATATATAAATAAAAATACACATACACTGTCTATCAAAATGCACCCATGCTTCAAAACGCCAAAATGTATGAACTCCGGAACTTCCTTTTAGCCATAAATTCTTTTCACTGACTAACAGTTTCATTCACAAAATCCTTTAAAATTAATTCATTTTTAAATTCCCCACACCCGAACACTTTTGGATCCCATACACTATATTCGACATGTTTCATTCATGATAACTATCAAAGCATTAATCGAACGTCCAGCATCACGCATGAAAAGATATGGAAGCATCAATTTCACGTCGGGTTTTGCATCCTTTATACACTGGAGCCTCTCGAGTTCAGAGGCATATATATAACCTACATCATGCTACGTGGAATGAAATGGCAAGAGATTAATCTCACAACGTTCTCCGGGCAAGAAATGCTTTTTTATGTACCCAATATGTATGTACCCAATCGACTTCTTCTATCATGTAGGCTCGATTTCCCTCCTTTCTTTACTTTATTGTCAATTATTATAATATTAATTGCAATAATAATATTATTCTAATAATTACTATAAATTTAATAATGTTAATAATCATAATTTCAATCACGCTTCTTTTCTTCTTTTACAATCTCTGTAATTCCTAATGTCCATGTATTATCTGGGGAGTTCGAGTCCCGCTGAAGCTTTATAGTTTCTTATAGTGTGTGAAACCTCACCATCCTTGTGAGCTAAGGAATGGGGAGTTTGACGGAGCCTTTCAATCTACCAACTGATTCATCGGCAGCCATTGCCTGGCCTTCCCTGGTCCTAGCTTGGGTAGAGAGGGGGCTTGAGAACTAATCATATGTAAGGCCTTGTCCTGCTAGCTAGGGCACTTTCACTGTCCCTTGGCTCTGTCATTCATGAGCAAGCTTTAAACCTTTAAGAATCGATGTACGGGATTTGATCCATAAGATTCGGCACTGTGGCCAGGGAGGCCATTCAGAAATATGGCAATTCCAGTAGTTACGCGATGATAAACGTTGTAACAGATTAAACACACAGTCCTATACTCATAGATATAAAGAATGAAGTGGAATGGAGGTAAGAAAGAAAAGTTAATATCTCGATGTTGTTACAGGTCGAAGGCTTTACAAATGCCTACAGTGAACCTCACGAGATGCACTTAAGGTACAACACACCGACTGGATTCCTCTTCAGATACCCCAGCCTTTTAAACATGTCAAGGGAACAATCCAGAAATTAATTTTCTACTTTGATACTAGGTAAATAAATGTTATTTTCCTTCCCTCTATTGATAAGATTTGGAATTCTCAACCTGCTTCTGTTTTCGGTCCTTCAAGAGGCAATTTTATCATCAATTCGGTATAAAGAGGAACACTTCCTTTTTTTCTCAGTCTACGTCTCTTTTACTTCATTCTTGCCCGTCCAGAAAAAATAGTAAACCCATAGAGAGAGAGAGAGAGAGAGAGAGAGAGAGAGAGAGAGAGAGAGAGAGAGAATTGTGGAGCTTTGAACATCAAAACTTGAGGACTGGAAGAAACAAAAATGACTTCCTATTACACAAATGTAGATTGCTACTTACATAAATTTACATAATATCCGAATCACGATAAAAGGATAGGCCTAAAACAAAGAGATAACAGGAGAATTTCCATTATAAATCACGAATTCGTTGAATAACCACGATTGTGATGGATATCAAAGTACCCTATAGTTTAAAATTGGATTTGTTTTTCTGGAGTCTATCATCATCATCATGTCCTCCTACGCCTATTGACTAAAAGGGGCCTCGGTTAGATTTCGATAGTGGTCTCTATATTGAGCTCATAATTCAATACGTTTCCATTCATCAACTCCCACTTCACGTTTTAATAGTCCTCAGCCATGTAAGCCTAGGTCTTCCAACTCTTCTAGCACCTTGTGGAGACCAGTTGACAGTTTTTTGGAATCTAAAGTTTATGAGATTTCTTCCAGAAAATTACACATATGGGATATTTTATTCTGTACTTTATTCTGAAATAAAATGGAATATTTCAAGGACGAAATATATTAAAAGGACGAAATATATCAATACACTCTTATTATTATTATTATTATTATTAATATTATTATTATTATTAGGTAAGCTACAAACCTAATTGCAAAAGCAAAATGCTTTAAGCTCAAGGGCTCCAACAGGGAAAAGTAGCCTAGTGAGGAAAGGAAACAAGGAAATAAACAAACTACAAGAGAAGCAATGAACCAAATAAAATTATTTAAGAACAGAACCAACATTAAAATAGGTCCTTCATGCATAAATTATAAAAACTTAAAGAAAAAAAAAACAATAAGACTAGAGAAATAAGACAGAATAGTGAGTCAGTGTACCCATAAACTATATCTCTCTTTTATTCCTACTTAACCTTTTGTTATCTTAACCGATGCTGAATTTCCATGATTCACGGCAAAAACAAAATTGAAATAAAAGCAAAACTAACCACTCGATCATAAGGTATGACTGAGGGTTATTAAAGCCCACTCATGGATGGGGCAGTGACACCCCTAGAGACTGACCATATATACACATGATCACCGACCAAGACCCGTCTTCACCTAAGTTAGGACCCGGGAAGACCAGGCAATGGATGCTGATGAATCAGCAGGTAGATCTATAAGCTCCCGTAAACACTCCCATCCTCAGCTCACAAGGATGGTGAGGTTGCAGACACTACAAGAAACTACCGAGCTTGAGCGGGTCTCGAACACCAGTCTAGCATATCACAAGACAGGGACGTTTCCAATATGCTACCACAACACTAATATGAGAGGACGGTTGAAGCTGTTGAAATTAAAATGAAATTTAAGAGCAATAAATAAATTATATCATCGAACCTGTAAAATATGTTCTTTCTTCAAATATTGAATCAGCCAAATTCTATCTACTTAAGTATGCACAAATTCATTTAAAATAAAAAAAACATTTTTTGGCAGGCAACATTATTTTGGCAAAAAATATATGCAAATAAGCTATTTTTTTTCCCTAATCTATTTAATTATCCCATTCGATAATCATTATCACTATCGCTCCTATTGTGATAAGAAAAAAAAAACTTTTCAATACGTCCAATATTTTACAAAAATACTTTTTTTTCACAATACAGTACATGATAAAATGCTAATAGAATACAAAAGCATTCTAAATGCATCCAAAAAAAAAAAAAAAAAAAAAAAAAAAAAAAAAAGACTAGAGCTTGTATACATAATTCATTTAATTTCAATAATCATTCAAAAGCAATAAGCGTACACTACTGAAAAATACCTTTGAAAATTATTACTGATTTTAAAATTTATACAATTTAAATGCATGGATACAATCTCTCTCTCTCTCTCTCTCTCTCTCTCTTTCTCTCTCTCTCTCTCTCTCTCTCTCTCTCTCTCTCTCTCTCTCTCTATATATATATATATATATATATGTATATATATATGTGTACATATATATGTATATATAATATATACATATACATATATATATATATATATATATATATTCATATATATATATGGATATAATATATTATATATATATATATGTATATAATATATTATATATATACATATATATATATATATATATATAAATGTATACTTATATAATATATATAAATATATATAGATAATATATATATATATATATATATATACATATATATATATATATATATATGTATATATATATATATATATATATACATATATATATATATATATATACCCACATACGTATTTACATATGTTTGAGCGTGTTTGTGTTGTATGTATTAAGATATACAAGTTAGGCTTATCCCTGTAAGGAAATGTCATCAATCCCTCCCTTCACAAACATTCCAGGCCTTTGATATCATCTCTTGAAAATTCCTACGTCTTAACACGTCAAGTCACGTTTCAAACACGTGTGTTTCGACACATAAATCCCACTTTTTATTCCTTCTTCTATAAAGATATTGTCATGTTTTTGTTTGTCCAAATACGACTTATTACGTTCAAAACTTTCATAATACATAACTGTTTTTCAAAAATACAGTACTGTTCTAAATGTTAGTTTGGAGATATTTAATTGATAAAACACCTGATGAATTTTAAAAGGCCTACCTGCTTCATCTACTCCCAATACGTCACACGAAGTCAATTTTTAATCATAACTATTTCTTTATTTTGATCAACTCCCACTCGAGGCCTTTACCTAGTATTCAAGTCTTTGATCTCTTTATTTTCAGAACTGAACAAACTTTTCCCAACATTTCTAGGCCATGCTCTAGTTCCCTTGGCCACAGAATAAAGAAAATAAAAGCCTCCATTTCATGTGCACAGGGCATGAAACGTAAAAGTTTGTCTCATACATAAAGGTTTAAAGGTCGCTCATGAATGGCAGAAGCAAGGGACAGTGACATTGCCCTATCAAGCAAGACAATGCCATAGAAAGACTGACCATATACACCTATGATCAGCGCCCAAGCCTCCTCTCCACCCAAACTAAGACCACGGAGGGCAAGGCAATAGCTGCTGATGACTCAGCAGATAGACTTATAGGCTCCCACACACCCACAACCTTAGCTCACAAGGATGGTAAGGTTGCATACACTAAGGGCACTAACGAGTCTGAGCGGGACTCAAACCCCAGTCTGGGAAACACCAAGCAGAGTCGTTACCAATCAGGCCACAACAACCCAAAAATTCTGAAGACGTACTTTAACAATCTAAAATGAAAAGGTCTTCTTACAAAACGTAGGAAAATAAGTACATAAAAGATGCAGGACTCTCAGTAGCTACTACAAAGATGCTTTTTTCAGTTCCTTAATAAAAAGTTACATACCAAATAATATCTATTGGTAGTATCTTCATCCTTTCTTTTCCTCATTAAGATACGAAGAAATTTAAGTAAAGTATGGTTAAAGTTATAAAAACTTGTTTCTTCATTATTATACTATCGAGAACATACAAAAGATGTATAGGGGTATCCTCAACCTGGTTTTATAATATGTTGTAAAGTCAGTTTTAAGTAAAGATATTACAGACGTACATTTTAAAAATCATACTCGCCTGCATATACATCTACAATATATCCATGTATGCACACACATTTTATATATATATATATATATATATATGTATGTATGTGTATATATATATATATATATATATACACACACTATATATATAATGTATTCATATGTATGTATCTGCACAAAACTCACTGGAACATATGATGTCAAACAAAATGCCGAAAAGAAAAAATGCTAAGAAAATATAAAATACTGAAAAGCTCTACCGATTTCTGCTTATATATTCTCAAGACATCTTCAAGATATCCTACCTAGAAATATTTACCGGATTATATGTATTTTCATTCTCATATATATATATATATATATATGTGTGTGTGTGTGTGTGTGTGTATGTATGTTAAGTGTTTTATGGCAATAAACAACCGAGTGTGTTTCGTGTGTGTGTGTGTGTACGTGTATGGATGTTAAATGTTTTATGGCAATAAGCAACCGAGTGTGTTTCGTGTGTGTGTGTGTGCGTGTATGTGTGTTAAGTGTTTTATGGCAATAAGCAACCGATTGTGTTTCGTGTGTGCGTGTATGTATGTTAAGTGTTTTATGGCAATAAGCAACCGAGTGTGTTTCGTGTGTGTGTGTACGTGTAAGGATGTTAAATGTTTTATGGCAATAAGCAACCGAGTGTGTTTCGTGTGTGTGTGTACGTGTAAGGATGTTAAATGTTTTATGGCAATAAACAACCGAGTGTGTTTCGTGTGTGTGTGTACGTGTAAGGATGTTAAATGTTTTATGGCAATAAGCAACCGAGTGTGTTTCGTGTGTGTGTGTACGTGTAAGGATGTTAAATGTTTTATGGCAATAAGCAACCGAGTGTGTTTCGTGTGTGTGTGTACGTGTAAGGATGTTAAATGT
>NC_090766.1:16219395-16221895 GCF_036898095.1 Palaemon carinicauda | reverse complement strand
ATAGAATTATTGCTAAGGAAATAAAATCATTGCTAAGGATATAGAATTATTGCTAAGGAAATAAAATCATTGCTAAGAATATAGAATTATTGCTAAGGAAATAAAATCATTGCTAAGGAAGTAAAATTACTGCTAAGGAAATAAAATCATCGCTAAGGAAATAAAATTATTGCCAAGGAAATAAAATTATTGCTAAGGAAATAAAATCATTACTAAGGAAATAAAATTATTGCTAAGGAAATAAAATTATTGCTAAGGAAGTAAAATTACTGCTAAGGAGGTAAAATTACTGCTAAGGAAATAAAATCATCCCTAAGGAAATAAAATTATTGCTAAGGAAATAAAATTATTGCTAATGAAATAAAATTATTGCTAAGGAAATAAAATCATTGCTAAGGATATAGAATTATTGCTAAGGAAATAAAATCATTGCTAAGGATATAGAATTATTGCTAAGGAAATAAAATCATTGCTAAGGAAGTAAAATTACTGCTAAGGAAATAAAATCATCGCTAAGGAAATAAAATTATTGCCAAGGAAATAAAATTATTGCCAAGGAAATAAAATTATTGCTAAGGAAAAAAATAATTGCTAAGGAAATAAAATAATTGCTAAGGAAATAAAATTACTGCTAAGGAAATAAAATCATCGCTAAGGAAATAAAATTATCGCTAAGCAAATAAAATCATTGCTAATGAAATAAAATTATTTCTAAGGAAATAAAACTTTTAAAAAAAGAATGCTTTTACCAAAACAACCAACATGCTAGTTCGATTACCCAGCCTAGACCTTTTAATAACTTCAATATAACGAAATTTGAGTTTCCTAGCAATGAAAACTTATCAAATCGGGACGAAAATAGTCTTCTTCTTCTTCTCTCTCTCTCTCTCTCTCTCTCTCTCTCTCTCTCTCTCTCTCTCTCTCTCTCATCTATACGAATTGTTTATTTAACTTATTGTGAAGTGAGAATACTTAAACGTGGTAAAAGAGTTTGTGTATCGTCGTTGATCAAGGCTGTATTAGTCAAGGCTACCTATACTAGGTTGGTTTTCTGTGATCGATCAGACGAAAATCTCCCACCATCACCCATCCACACTGACCAGCGTGGTGATGAAAACTGAACAAATCGGGACGAAAATAGTAAAATATGTTAAATAAGAATACTAACCCTAACATCTAACAAAGGTTATAATAATTAAAAGGCATTTCCTCAACATAGCTCTCTTACTATCAGTAATAAGTACAGTTGGACACAGGAGTTCCTGGCATACCTGGGACTTTGGAAATACACCCTGTCACACCCTTACTGTACCAGAGTTCCTGTGTAGCAGCCCCTCCCACCACTTTTGCAATCTCTCTTTACAACATTTGTTTGGTTACTTGCAGCGCAATAATGGTGTGGCAGATGCACTACCTCAGAACCAGATGTGACCAGATTCCATGTGTCCAGCTGTACATAATATGTATATTATATTCTACAGGGTATACGAAAAATACAAACGCCAGAAATTCTTGTCACCGTCTGTATAAAACATGTATAATACATTCTACAGGGCATTTGAACAATAAAAACGTATCAATTCTAATTTCAATTGTATATGCTCTCCTACTGATTCGTGATTTCCATGAATCAGAGAATTTGAAAATCAATAGAATTTTAAAACGCGAAAATAAAAGTAAAGTAAATAGATTTACTCAAAAGGACAGAAGATCGATTCAATACGAATTTCAATTGTATATTTTCTCCATCTGGTTCTTTACTCTCATAACATTTTATATGATGAAAATTTAATAGAATTTTAAAACGCGAAAATAAAAGTAAACTAAATAAATTTACTCAAAGGACAGAAGATCAAATCAATATGAACTTCAGTTGTATATTTTCTCCATCTCGTTCATAAATTTCATAACATTTCATAAAACAAAAATTCAATATAATTCATATCATTAAAAGTCAATATAGTTTTAAAATACTAAAATAAATACACAATAAATAAATTTTCTCAAAGGATAGGCGATCGAATCAATACGAATTTCAATTGTATATTCTCTCCTGGTTCGTGACTTTCATAACATCTCATATAATGAAAATTCAATATGATTATAAAATAATAAAATAAACGCAGAGAAAATAAATTTACTCAAAGGAGAGAAGATCAAATCAATATGAACTTCAATTGTGTATTTTCACCATCTCATTCATGAATTTCATAACATATCATCATCATCTCCAACACCTATTGAAACAAAGATAACCCGTCATCTCTATCTTGAGCTTTTAATTCAATACTTCTCCATTCATCATCTCCTACTTCCACCTTCAAATCCTCAGCCATGTAGGCCAGGTTCTTCCAGCTCTTCTAGTGCCTTGTGGAGCCCAGCTGAACGTTTGGTGAACTAAACTCTCTTTTGTAGTGCGAAGAGCATGCCCAAACCATCTCCATCTATCCCTCATCATGATCTCATGCACATATGGCACTCGAGTAATCTCTCTTATAGA
>NC_090766.1:16196895-16214395 GCF_036898095.1 Palaemon carinicauda | reverse complement strand
TTGTAACAAAAGGAGATTAGCTAGCCCAACAATGCGTAACCCCTATAAAAAAAAATGCTATCATATCGAAAAAATTAGTCCTTTCATTTTCAAATTACAGATGTTTTTCCCATAAAATAAAGTCCTTTCTTTCCATAGTCTAATACCCCCCCCCCACGAAAAAAGAAAGAAAGAGAGAAGAGGACCTTGATAAGGGAGTTGCGTTATCCTGCCCAATCAGGATGCCAGAAAACGTCAAATAAATCAATCAATTATCCTACCCAAAACATTCATGTATCAGCAGCAAACGCTGTTAGGGGAATTAAAGGGGCCAATATTTACCTGATGGCATAAGCGACGAGGTTTAATTGCCATTTATTACATAGTATTTATATATTACATATGTATGCACACACACAAATATTATATATGTATATATATATATATAATATATATATATATATATATATATATATATATATATATATATATAATATATATATATATATATATATATATATATATATATATATATATATATATATATATATATATATATATATATATATGGAAATTATCTAACATCTTACCTTAAACTAACGTCTAATTAAAAATTCCAATTTATTTCGGTCACATGCGTATAATTAGATATAAATTTATATACATATACTACATATATGAAATCCCTTGCACTTTGTTAGAATAGCACACACACTAGTACTATGATTATTACCATTACTCCTGAAAATATGTATTCCAATTTCTCGTTTACATTACTTATATCATTATTGAATTAAAGCAAAATTAGGGTAATTTAAACGGAAAACAATTTCCCTTCTTTGTCGTCTGACAAAACGTGGTATTCTTGAAACACTGTGAAGATTTCGTTGCATTTTGCGGGGGTTTCTTGGCTCAAGCTGAGGGCCAAATCCATCTCTGACTGTCAGGTTTTTCCCGAGAACTTTCAAGGTTTTAGAAACTTATGCGCATTAAGATTAACATCGGAAACTAGAGAAATTCGACTCTATTAAGGTTATCCGTCTTGGAACATAAAAAAATAAGGGATCCCACAGGCTTTGCAATCAAGAACTGCAACCTACTTTCTGTTCGTATTCCATCTACGAAGTATACATTAGAAGGGAAGATGACTTCGGAGTAATCATTAAAAGGGAAGATGACTTAGAAATAAACATTAAAAGGGAAGATGACTTCGAAGTAAGCATTAAAAGGAAAGATGACTTCGAAATAAACATTAAAAGGAAAGAGGAATTCAAAGTGAGCATTAAAAGGGAAGATGACTTCGAAGTAAACGTTAAAAGGGAAGATCACTTCGAAGTAAACATTAAAAGGGAAAATAACTTCGAAGTAAGCATTAAAAGGAAAGAGGACTTCGAAGTAAACATTAAAAGGGAGGATGAAAGCGACGGGGTTTAATTGTGAATGAAACTATTAACCATCGTCTTGAATAAATTGTAATTGGACATGATAAATCGACGCAAAAAAAAAAAAAAAAAAAAAAATCAAGGTTGGCAGTGAATTTCTGTTATCAGCGGCATATTCATGATGAGTTACATGGGCGATCTGCAGTTTAAAATATTGTGCTTACGCGTCCTCAAAGTATTGCTTATCGCAGTCAAGGCTTGATTTGCAATTGTAACCAAACTGTGAGCGGAACTATACAGTGATTATTTATATGATTTTTCTATCCTCCAAATTCTAACCTTAAACAATTTAAAAGATGAAGCTTAGAAACTCTCAACGCAAGAAGCCAATGCTATGGAAATTCAAATTACAAAGCACCACGTGTCACTTAACAATCATTAACAGTCAAATAAAAAGGTACAATCAGGATTTCTTATGCATCATCTCCTCCTACGCCTATTGACGCAAGGGCCTCGGTTAAATTTCGCCAGTCGTCTCTGTCATTCGTCATCTCCTACTTCACGCTTCATAATCCTTAGCCATGTACGGCTGGGTCTTCCAATTCTTCTAGTGCTTTGTGGAGCCTAGCTAAACGTTTGGTGAACTTATCTCTCTTGGGGAGTGCGAAGAACATGGCCAAACCATCTCCATCTACCTCTCATCATGATCTCAACCACATACGGCACTCGAGTAATCTCTCGTAGTGTCATTTCTAATCCTGTCCTGCCATTTAACCTACTATTATATGTAAACAAATGCTTCATACACTTATAAAATTAATGCTTGGGAAACATGGTTTTTCCGCATACCAAATAATTCCTCATATATATCATCATCAGCAGCTCAGTTACTAGTCCACTGCAGGAAAAATAGCCTCACAGATGCCCTTCCACTTCTAAGCAGGTCCACACTAGCAAATTTTCTTACTTCGTCAAACCATCATCATCTCTTTTTTATCATGCTTCTCTTGCAATCTCTTATAAAAATTTATCTATATCGTAATGTTAACCTTAATACTTACTTATATAACTAAAGGTAACCAAAATAAATTAACATGTAAAACTATTTCAATTGGCAAAATAGGTACATAAACTAAAGTAAAATTGAGGCGTTCACAATACTAAGGGTCTCCAAAGCTCAAAGCGCTATTATTTACTGTTCAATTTCTTCTAAAAACACACTCCTTTTCATATTTAAAATTGTCTTTTAAAAAACACTCTTCTTTTCATATTAAAAATAGTGCTTGGTTATACATAGACTCCAAAATTTTTTTTAAATTCGATCAAAAATTGCCGAGATGTGAATGCTTGAAAATTGCCAATTTTCAAATACGTTCTTTCTGTGATTTTTCCCGTTATACCCCTGAAGACCCTTGGTATTGCGGATGCCTCAATTGAGAAACTAAAGCCGAATTGAAATATGGTAAATAGAATAGAGAAGACCAACGCTTCAAGGCATACGTCGTAGGGCATCCCGACCTTTTATATGAAGCAGCAATTTCTTTCCCTACTTTTCTGTTTCCTCCTACTTCCTTTGATACGCCCATCCTTCCCCCTTTAACCGCATCCTATTTTTCTCTTAGCAGGGCAAAAAATAACACATCACATGGCAACCTTCAAATAGATTCCCTTTATACGTTCCCTTTCCGGCGAGTTTGTTCGCCAGAATCTCTTTCATTCATGAAAACATTTTCTCTGACCTTTATCCCCGCCTCAATTGCCACAATTTCTGTTTACTTTATCCTGTACAACCTTTAGGCTACTTAAAATTCATAATTTTTTGTGTCACTTGAATTCATACTTGGCATTTTCCCTGAAATTACGCAAACATTCAACCCTTTCTAGTAATTTCAACGAGAAATTAAGCTAATTTCTTATTCTGTGCATCTAATTACGAAACAAAACTCGTTTAAGAAAATCTCTCTTCTTAATAATTAAATTTATGCAATAATAATATGTATAAAACTTCCTTCCTTTCAGAAAATATTCACATACTAGATGAAATGGACGCAAAATATCCTACTTTTCAATAACCATACCAAATACCACTTTAAATTCATACTAAATAAATTACTATGAATTCAAATACAACTTCCTTTCTTTTCAAAAAGGTGAAACAAAACGACACTCAAAATTCATCAAAGGGGCCTTTCTTTCCAATAGAATTATCCGTCAATAACCTCCACGTTTCATAATCAAACTAGAGGGCCACTCACTAAAACGCTAACCTCCGCTGCGGCAGCTTATTTCTTGACCTTTAGCTCGACCTTGACCTTTGACCTTAACGTGTATAAATTGGCGTAGATATTGATACACTCAAATATGAACCTAGTTTGAAGTCTGTGACAACGATGTCTAAAATTATGGACGTTTTTCTCGTCCGTGACCTTGGCCTTTGACCTTCCAAAATTTAATCATTTCACAGTTTAATATCTCACCAAGTTTCATTGCTGTACGATGAAAATTGTGGCCGTATGTTGATGAACGGAATTTGACCTTTTGCTTGACCTTGACATATATTAATTGGCAAGGATTTTCATACACTATATATGAATCAAGTTCGAAATCTATGTGACAACAACGTTCAAAACTATGACTGATTAAATAAATTGGTCATTTTGCTTGACCGTGACCTAGACCTTCGACCCTGAGCTTCCAAAATTTAATAATTTCCAGCTTTTTACATAACAGTTAATCCCTGCAATTTTGACTCATCTGTGTTTAAAACTGTGGTCATGAAGCTATTCACAAACAAACACAAAGATACAAACAGGGGGTAAATCATAACCTCCTTCCAATTTCGTTGATGAAGGAAATTACATGTCAATCAAAACTTACACAAAATATACATCCCTTTAAAGGACGAGATTTCGTCATTTTATTCTATAAACAAAACCAAATGCCACTTAAAATCCATACCAAAGAGAATGAATGTCTCTTAATAACTACAAGTGAATCCATATCGCAAAAATGGAAGTTATCTAAACCAGTGTCAAAAGGACAATCTACGATCATAGGGATATGCTGTTACCCAGAGCGTTGGCCAGGGTATCGTCATTCTAAAAACCTATAGGAGACACATGTGAGAAGCAGTTCCAACAATACTTATTATAAGTAATACTAGGCATGCAGTTAATTCTAATAGTCAGACCTTCATCATCATTAAAATCAATACTAAACGGTATTCTAGAAGTTTTATTCCAGCTGTGACCAAGTTGTGGAATGATCTTCCTAATGGGGTAGTTGAATCGGTGGAACTTCAAAAGTTCAAATTTGCAGCAAATGTTTTCATGTTGAATAGGCTGACATAAGTCTTTTTTAGTTTATATATGAAATATCTGTTTTGACGTTACTGCTTTTACATTATTTTACTTTATTGTTAATTATTTCTCACATCGTTTATTTATTTCTTTATTTCCTTTCGTCACTGGGCTATTTTTCCCTGTTGGAGCCCTTGGGCATAAATTATAGCATCTTGCTTTTCCAACTAAGGTTGCCGCTTAGCTAATAATAATAATAATAATAATAATAATAATAATAATAATAATAATAATAATAATAATAATAATAATAACACATAAGTAAAGATCAAAAGTAACAAAGCACAAAAATAAATAAAAAGTTCAATTCGGTTTTAAGGTTACTTTTGAGACGCTGTTGACTAAAATGTATATAATGATCATTTCCCGATGTAAAAAAAAAAAAAAAAAAAAAAAACTTATTTCTAATTATTAATGTATAATTAAGCAATGAAATATATGGAACTTGAGCCCCATAGACCTTGAACATCTAACCTTAAAATATTAATTATTAGTCAGATCCTCTGTTTCAATTCATTCCAATGACAATCCTTACAATTATCGCCATTATGCCCATGATTCATATTTTGTTATATTTCAGAATAGCTTGCCTTGACTCTAGCTATATTCTCTTTCATATTTATTATTTTCTTCTTAATCTTTAAAGTATTTTTTTTATAAATTTTTAGTTTTAAAATTATATTTAACGCTGTGTACGTTTCACGACAGAATGTGAAATTATCACAAGAAGCTTTAATAAAACTATGAGCATCTATACTCTATCTGTTTCCATCTTTCCTTTCCTCATTGGGCTATTTTCCCAGTTGGAGCCCTTGGTGTTATATTATGCTGCTTTTACAATAATAATAATAATAATAATAATAATAATAATAATAATAATAATAATAATATCAGGTATTGGAGTATGAAATGATCAATCAACAGTCATGCATAGGAATATTTCGAGCTATAAATCAGTATTGTATATAATATATATATATATATATATATATATATATATATATATATATATATATATATATATATATATATATATATATATATATATATACAAAACAAATATTACAGTGGAAACTGGTACTATAATCCGTTGAACAAGAAAAATGAACTATAAGGTGAGATATCTGATAACTGTAGCATGATTACGACGATTCATTATTGCCATCATTAAATAGTTTATTGAGGCCTTCGTTAGCGTACTATTTACTTGAAATCCTTATCGTGACTACCTTGATCACGATGCAACTATAGTCAATTTCTTTTAGCGATGCAGATTTGCACCGACTCGCAGCGGTGCCCTTTTAGCTCGGAAAAGTTTCCTGATCGCTGATTGGTTGGACGAGATCATTCTAACCAATCAGCGACCAGGAAACTTTTCCGAGCTAAAAGGGCACCGCTGCGAGTCGGTGCAAATCTGCATCGCTGAAAGAAATGGACTATAGGGGACTCTTCAGCTTCTCTTGGTTAGGCATCATGATTATTGTAGTGGACAAATACATATCATCATCAGCATTAGCCGTGACTAGTCCACTACAGGGAAAAAGCCTCAGATATGGCCATCCATTTCCGTTCTTAGTTCTTAGTTCGTCAATCCATCGTCTTCTCTTCCTTCCCATGCTTCGTTTGCAATCTCTTAGGCACCAATTCTGTAATTATTCTTGTTCATCTATAATCTGTCACTCTCATTATATGCCCTGGCCATGTCCATTTTTTCCCTTACATGTTGAATTATTCTCTACTATAATTTGCTCTCATAACTATGTTGCTCTTTTTCTATCTCTTGGTGTTATTCCCAACATTAATTTTTCCATACAGCTTTGAGCTGTAACCAGATTACGTGTGTGTGTGTGTGTGTGTGTGTGTGTGTGTGTGTGTGTGTGTAGGTGCGCGCGCGCGCATCAAAATTATAAAAATGTATACATACTTATGCAGGAAGGAAAAGAGAGAGAGAGAGAGAGAGAGAGAGAGAGAGAGAGAGAGAGAGAGAGAGAGAGAGAGACTCCCCTACCTAATCCAAGCGTATTTTCAATGAAATTGCAAAGTAGAATCTTCTTTATTCGTTAATTCAATTGGCCTTTGTCTTTACAGAAAGGGGAAATCAGTAAACTATTTTAACTAATCTGCTTACTCGCTTTATGCAAACACATGTGCGTGTCTGTGACCCATTCACTCAATAGTATAACGCGCTCTTTGTGTTGTTTATAATATAATTTAATCTTCAAGAAATGTATTCATAATTGGTAAATTAAAATCATGCGCTTAAATATCAAGCCATTTCCATGCGTTGGATACGTGTTCTAAAGGTTTAAAGGCCTCTCAGGAATGGCAGGGGCAAGGGACTGTGACAATGCCCTATCAAGCAGAACAATGCCCTAGAAACTGGCCATACATACATATGATCAGAGCCCAAGACCCCTTTCCAACCAATCTGGGACCAAGGAGGACCAGGCCATGGCTGATGATGACTCGGCAGATAGCCCTATAGGCTCATCTAAACGCACCCCCCCCCTTCCTTAGCTCATAAGAATGGTAAGGTTGCAGCGACCAAAGGAACTAACGAGTTTAAGAGGGACTCAAACCCCAGTCTGCCAATCACCAGGCAAGGACGCTACCACCCTGCCACCGCAACCCTAATAATATAACGTTCTCTTTGTGTTGCTTATGATATAATTAAGTCTTCAAGAAATGTAACAATAATTGGTAAATTGATATCATGCGATTAAGTATCAAGTCATTTCCATGCACTGGATACGTGTTTTGAAGGTTTAAAGGCCACTCATGAATGACAGAAGCTTGGAACAGTGACATTGCCCTATCAAGAGGGACAATGCCCTAGAGACTGACCATATAAACATATGATCAGCGCACAAGCCCCCTTCCCCACCCAAGAAGTCCAGGCAATGGCTGATGATGACCCAGCAGATAGACCTATAGGGTCCGCCAACCCCCCCCCCCCTCCCCCCCCCATCCTTTGCTCACAATGATACCAAGTTTGCAGCGACCAAAGGAACTAACTAGTTTGAGCGGGACTCGAACCACAGACTGGCCACCATTCAAATAAGGGAAAACATAACCCCCCTGGTTAAGTTTGACCTGTACTAGGTAATTGACTGCTAATATTTTACATTTGGACTTTAATGCAGCAATGAAATGTTAGAAAATTTCATTATTTTTTTTTTCACTCGACGTAAAGGTGTCTTTGAAAAACAACCACAGTTAATGCAGAGCTTCAAATATTGTTTTTACTATCCCTGGAGTTAGTGAGTGCTACTCGTTTTGCCCAAATCGGTTAAGATGTTACGATTTCAGAGAGATCATTCGTAAAATTATTCAATTTTCTTCATTGTAAAATGGTGTGTTCTAGCTCTATTCAATGTGAAAAAACCGTTTTCTCTTTCCCTTTGTTGTCATTTATGCATTTACTTGAAACTTTACCTTTGTTAAATAGCTATTTTTATCTCCTCATTATACTCCTCTCTTCATACAAGGTCTTTCTATTATATGGAAATTGCACATCAACAATATATAATAACTCCTGCTAGTTGAAATAGGAATAAATATCAATAAGTAGGGAAATAATTTTTTTCTTTATAAACATGATCACTGAATTCAGAATATATTACAAATAGTTTAATCTTAAAATCCAAATATCGTCTCAATAATAATAATAATAATAATAATAATAATAATAATAATAATAATAATAATTCTTATCATTATATCAACAATAGCAACAACGACAAAAACGACAATAATAATTACAATAAATAATAATAATAATAATAATAATAATAATAATAATAATAATAATATCATCATCATCATCATCAACAACAACAACCACAACCACAATAATAATAATAATAATAATAATAATAATAATAATAATAATAATAATAATAATGACCGCAGGAACAACACAAACAGCGATAAAATAAAAATGCCACAGTATAATTAAGTTCCAAAACTAGATTAAGTGACATCTCCATACTTCGTGTAAGATTATGCAGAAGAGACTAATTTTCTTCTAACTTTGATAGAGTTCGGGGTAAAAAGCAAGTTTAATCTCAGTCTCTCTGATGTTAAGGAAAAACACAGGAAAACGGTAAAAAACAAATCGGGCAAAAACACAGGGAAAACGGTAAAAATTCGCGAAAAAACACAAGAAAAACGGTAAAAAAATTCGAAAAAAAACCACCTGGAAAACGGTAAAAAAAAACCGCAAAAAAAAAAATTAAAAAACCGCAAAAAAAGGGTAAAATACGACAAAAACACAGGGAAAACGGTAAAGAACCGCGAAAAAACACCAGAAATATGGTAAAAAAAAAAAAAAAAAAAAAACTCGAAAAAAAAAACACCTGGATAACGGTAAAAAACCGCAATTTTTTTTTTAAAAAACGCGAAAAAAGGGTAAAAACCAACGAAAAACACAGGAAAAACTGCAAAAAGCTCGAAAAGTGTTAACAAACCGGGAAAAAGGAAACCGTAAATCAAAATAGGGTCATTTTAATTTTATATTAATCAGCCGCCTGATGCAATAATGGAAATTAGAAACTAATGGAAACATCTTTGTTGCGCTGTCTCGCGATCTGCCGGACGGGGGTTCAAGACCGGCTCAAGCTCGAGAAGTTTCTTGTAGCATCGGCAACCTCACCATCCTTGTTAGCTAAGGAGGCGGGGGGGGGGGGGAAATTGGGGGAGCTCATAGGTATAGCTGCTGAGTCATTAGCAGCCATTACCTGGCCCTCCCTGGTCCTAGTTTGGGTGGAGAGGGGGCTAGGGTCGTGCCATGGTCTTCTACTGTCTTGTGGTAGTGTTCTCTTGCTTGAGGGTACACTCGGCCAAAATATTCTATCTTATTTCACTTCTTGTTTTCTTAGTTTTAATAATATATATAAGAAGGTTTTGTTTTAATGTTATTATTCCACTAAAATATTTTATTTTAATTGTTAATTACGTCTCTTGTAGTTTACTTATTTCCTTGTTTCCTCTCCTCACTGGGCTATTTATCCCAATTAGATCCCATGGGCTCATAGCATCTTGCTTTTCCAACTAGGGTTGCAGCTTATAAAGTAATAATAATAATAATAATAATAATAATAATAATAATAATATATTGCAAGTCTTTTTGGCATTGTCCACTAGCTACAGCATTACCCCTGCCCCTTGCTTTGCCAGTAATGAGCGGCCTTTAAACCTTTCAAAACACTCTAAATAATGAACACTATAAATGTAAAACCCATAAATAAATTGACTTTGTAAATAAATCAAAACGATGATCACCAACATAAATAACAATAATGTCTATTATGCTAAATTTTAAATATATAATGATAGCTATTTATCTGAACTACTAAATATTCCGCGAGTTGGAAGCGCTTTATCAAGCCAATATAAAAGCCATTAATAAGCATAAAATCATATACATAGCTTGCGCTTTTATTATATAGATTTGTGTGTGTGTGTACATATATATATATATATATATATATATATATATATATATATATATATATATATATATATATATATATGTATATATATATATATATACATATATAAATAAATCTATATAATACAAGCGCAAGCTATGTATATGAACACAACATAAAATACTTTGGGTGTGGATTCAAGAAATTTAGTTATATAGCCAGGAATTGGGGTTTGTCAGGTCATTCAGAACACAAGTTAAATAAGGGGGTCGGGGAATTATACTATGCCTGCACCGGACCACCAAAGCAGCCCTGAGTACTGCCCGCACTATAGCTTGTGATATACTCGTACAGAGGAAAATACTTCCAATAGAACCAGGCTCTATCAAAAGCCATTGCCCCCTTATAACAAAGAGAAAATGTCTTGTCTAGCTATATATGATTTCTTTCTTGTCCAGCTCAGGGAGAAGGGAGTAGTCATACCCTGGCAAGAGCTGGTAGCCTGAGAGGTACTCTCTCCCACAAAATCCGAATCAGCGGGTTGTAGGTAGGAGAGGGGAAGTGGGTAGGTAGGATTAAATCTGTGTGTGCATATCTTTCTAGATATTCAGACGTCACTTTTGACGGGTCGGGTACACTAGAGACTAATATTCCATCATTGCCACATAGCATTCTCCAAATTGCATTTCCGCTTCCTCTACCCAAAGACATATTTTACGAAATCACTCATGGATAGAAAAAAAAAACTTCACTATAAAGAACTAGTTTCCTATGGACCTCTCTCTCTCCCTCTCTCTCTCTCTCTCTCTCTCCCCCCCCCCTCTCTCTCTCTCTCTCTCTCTCTCTCTCTCTCTCTCTCTCTCTCTCTCTCTAAGCGCAATATGGAAAGCAGAACAGCTTTATTTACGACAACAATGTCAGCTGTCAGATGATAGCATTTACAATACGTCAATATACATAAAACACTGACCGTTACGAAATAAATTTCCCTTTTAAGTGAAAAATGCAGTGAAAAGGTGAAAGGTGGAAAATCAATGCGTAGTCAGAATTCAAATGAGCTTCCTAACAAGGTCAACTAAAGGGTGTTTTTCCCCTTTTTAGAAACCTATGACATTACAGACTAAAAGGTGATGTTTAGTGAATATACAGACATTAATTGACCCTAATGGATGTTTTCTTTCTCAACTTCGTTTTCTCTGAAAATAATCACCCCTTTTAGAAGTAATTACCATAATCAGCATAATCATGCATTATCAAATTACATTGCACCCATTGTTTTTCCTCATATAGAATTATGATAATCCCAGCAGATTAAGCATTGATAAGAAATCTTTTCAGGCAAAGCTTAACTTTAAAAACAATTAGTTTTGTACATGGGTGGATGTTGTCTACTTGTGATAAACACGTGGGGGGGGACGTGCAAATTATATTATACAGTATTCCATAAATGCATTATATTAAGAACATTTTGATGTGCGCCATGCAAAATATATTCAGCAATAACCAGGGAATGAAAACTCCAACATAAAGTTATCATATGATGTCAAACTAAATTACAGATTTTGGTGTCAAAGCTCTAACAGAATAATATCTAAATTACAGTTCAAAGATATAACGTTTTTGTGTATCTCCAATATACGAAAACATATATTTAAGCACATAAATGAAGCCCTTACATGGGGTGCCAACAAGCCGAACCCATTACCCGGGGTTTCGATAAGCTGAACACCTTACACAGGGTTTCGACAAGCTGAACACATTACACAGGGTTTCGACAAGCCGAACCCCTTACACGGGGTTTCGACAAGCTGAATACCTTACATGGGGTTTCGACAATCCGAACAGCTTACACAGGGTTTCGACAATACAAACACCTTACACGGGGTTTCGACAAGCTGAACCCCTTACATGGGGTTTCGACAAGCTGAATACCTTACACGGGGTTTTGACAAGCTGAACACCTTACATGGGGTTTCGACAATCCGAACAGCTTACACGGGGTTCCGACAATCCAAACACCTTACACGGGGTTTCGACAATCCGAACCCCTCACACGAGATTTCGACAATCCGAACCCCTCACACGAGGTTTCGACAAGCCGAAACCCTTACCTGGGGTTTCAACAAGCTGAACCCCTTACACATGGTTACGACAATCCGGACAACTTACACGGAGTTTCGAAAACGAGAGCCCTTTATATGGGGTTTCGAAAAGGCCGAACCCCTTACCCGGCGTTTTGACAATCCGAACACCTTACATGGGGTTTCGACAGGCCGAACCACTTACCCAGGGTTTCAACAAGCTGAACCCCTTACACATGGTTTCAACAAGCTGAACCCCTTACACATGGTTTCGACAATCCGGACCCCTTAATTGGAGTTTCAAAAACGAGAGCCCTTTACATGGGGTTTCAGCCAAACCCCTTACCCAGGGTTTCGTCAAGCTAAAACCCTTACCTAGGGTTTCGACAAGCCGAACGCCTTGAACGTGGTTTCGACAAGCCGAACCCCTTACACGTGGTTTCGACAAACCGAACCCCTTACTCGGGGTTTCGACAAACCGAACCCCTTACTCGGGGTTTCGACAAACCGAACCCCTTACTCGGGGTTTCGACAAACCGAACCCCTTACTCGGGGTTTCGACAAACCGAACCCCTTACTCGGGGTTTCGACAAACCGAACCCCTTACTCGGGGTTTCGACAAACCGAACCCCTTACTCGGGGTTTCAACAAGCTGAACCCCTTACACATGGTTTCGACAATCCGGACCCCTTAATTGGAGTTTCAAAAATGAGAGCCCTTTACATGGGGTTTCAGCCAAACCCCTTACCCAGGGTTTCGTCAAGCTAAAACCCTTACCTAGGGTTTCGACAAGCCGAACGCCTTGAACGTGGTTTCGACAAGCCGAACCCCTTACACGTGCTTTCGACAAACCGAACCCCTTACTCGGGGTTTCGACAAACCGAACCCCTTACTCGGGGTTTCGACAAACCGAACCCCTTACTCGGGGTTTCGACAAACCGAACCCCTTACTCGGGGTTTCGACAAACCGAACCCCTTACTCGGGGTTTCGACAAGCCGAACCCTTTAAACAGGGTTTCGACAAGCCGAACCCTTTACACAGGGTTTCAACAAGCCAAACCCCCTACTCGGGGTTTCGACAAGCCGAACCACTTACCCGGGGATTCGACAAGTCGAACCACTTACCCGGGGTTTCGACAAGCCGAACCCCTTACACCGGGTTTCAATAATCCGAACCACTTACACGGGGTTTCGACAATCTGAACCCTTTACATGAGGTTTCGACAAGCCGAACCCCTTACACGGGGTTTTGACAATCCGAATCACTTTCACGGGGTTTCGACAATCCGAATCCCTTATACGGAGTTTCGACAAGCCGAGCCCTTTACATGGGGTTTCGACAAGACGAACCCCATACACGGAGTTTCGACAAGCCAAGCCCTTTACATGGGGTTTCAACAAGACGAACCCCTTACCCGGGGTTTCGACAAGCCGAACCCTTTAAAGGGAGTTTCGACAAGCCAAACCTTTTAAAGGGAGTTTCGACAAGCCGAACCCCTTATACGGAGTTTCGACAAGCCGAGCCCTTTACATGGGGTTTCGACAAGACGAACCCCATACACGGAGTTTCGACAAGCCGAGCCCTTTACATGGGGTTTCGACAAGACGAACCCCTTACCCAGGGTTTCGACAAGCCGAACCCTTTAAAGGGAGTTTCGACAAGCCAAACCCTTTAAAGGGAGTTTCGACAAGCCAAACCCTTTAAAGGGAGTTTCGACAAGCCGAACCCCTTACACTGGGGTTTCGACAGCCTGCTCTTAACATGGGGTTTCGACAAGCAAAACCCGTTAAAGGGGGTTTCGACAAGCTGAACCCTTTCAAGGGGATTTCGACAAGCCGAACCCTTTATCCGGGGTTTTGACAAGCCAAACCTTTTAAAGGGAGTTTCGACAAACCGAACCCCTTACCTGGGGTTTCGACAAGCCGAACCCTATCAAGGGGGTTTCGACAAGCTGAACCCTTTCAAGGGAGTTTCGACAAGCCAAACCCATTACCCTTGGTTTCGACAAACCGAACCCTTTAAAGGGAGTTTCCACAAGCCAAACCCTTTACCCTTGATTTCAACAAGCCGAACCCTTTAAAGGGGTTTCCACAAGCCGAACCCTTTAAAGAGGGTTTCCACAAGCCGAAGCCCTTACCCTTGGTTTCAACAAGCCGAACCCTTTAAAGGGGGTTACCACAAGCCGAACCCTTTAAAGGGGGTTTCCACAAGCCGAACCCCTTACACGGGGTTTCGAAAACCCGAACCCTTTACGTGGGGTTTCGACAAGACGAACCCCTTACAGACAACCTAGCCACCAGGAGAATAATGGAGGAAGTCAAACCTCACCAGAAATCCATGAGCAAGAACAGAAAAACACCGACGGCGGACAATGAGTGATGAAAGGCGTTTTCTTGATGAGGTCTTCAAAGAGCTGTGAAAGATATTAAGTAATGTACCAGAAAGACCCATCAATGGGATTAAATGCTAGAGAGAGAGAGAGAGAGAGAGAGAGAGAGAGAGAGAGAGAGAGAGAGAGAGAGAGAGAGAGATCTGGAACATCGATTCTTTAGCACACGGTGGCAGAGATATAAATGATGTCTAGTTCCTATAATCTGAACTATAAAAGGTCCTGCCCAACAACTGCTTGAAATATTAGGTATCCCATCAACCGGAAAAAGAAACAGTATCCTCGAAGAAGGTGAAATACTGCAGATGTCTAAATACAAACAACAAAAAGGAGGAAGAGAAGGTTACTTACAATATGCAAAGGAAAAAAGCGGTGTATCATGTGTTTGGAGGAATATAAAGTGAGATACTTTAATGGCATCATAATAAATGTTTATATTTTTTTTTGTCTTCGTTTATCTTTCTCTCTACTGTGTTACAGGAATGTGTTTGCCCAACCGTACCCTTTGAAACTTGTAATACTAATACTATTCCCAATAAATAAAAATTATATTTCTTTATGGCTTCATTGCTAAAGAGGAATAATAATTTTGGGGAAAAATCAAAGGAAATTTTCTCGATGTATAAACTGATAAACTTAACATCTGTAACAAAATGAGAGTGGAAATTCAGTGCTTCATCTATTTTGTATTTTGTTCATTACCTGCTAATGAGCATTTAGACGTACACTGGAAGTATGAAAAGTTACACGTTAACTATAGAGCTATTCGTTCAATGAGTACTCAATTGGGTGACCAAAGAATAAAGGTTGAAACCATTTACCATCCATGGAGAGGCTCGTGAGTCTAGCAGTCTCGCCCTATAAAATCTCGCTGAAAACATAATGGGTGACACATCCCAGTACCAAGTAAAATGTTGAAAAACAAAAATACATAATACACGCTTGCTTTCCATGCAACAAAGCAAGAGAAAATAACATGATGTGACAAATTAATCTACATATCCAAAACAAGGGATTTTGGTGGTGATGACTGCTCTGTTAGACAGATAATTAATAATGCAAAAAGGTAACTAAGAAGATTAAGGAATCATGTAAACTAACAAAACCTGCAAAAGAAACTCGAAAACAAAAATCAAAATTAAAATATTTGCTAAATTTTTAAAAACAAGAAATGAGTTCTGTAACAGTTGTTCTTATCTTCACATTATATTAGAGAACCCACATATCAGTTTGACTTCTTAAGCCTAAAATTCTTCCACGTCTTACATTTTAGTTCTATTCCAAGGAACTTTCGTATTCCATAATTTCTTCTATACAATTCCATACGAGGTTCAAGCTTTCCAAAATAATCTCTCTCTCTCTCTCTCTCTCTCTCTCTCCTCTCTCTCTCTCTCTCTCTCTCTCTCTCTCTCTCTCTCTCTCCACTCCTGCTTTTCTTTTGCACCTTGATGGTGAATTTTCTACACTACAATAACATAATCCCCTTTCAAAAAAGGGCGGGGCATTGACACGCATGTAGAAATGCCATGAATATTTTACTAACGCTAATTCATTCAAAAGTTTATCTAGAGCTTTCAATCCCTTCCTAAGAATTTACTGTTTACCACAGGGAAAAATACATAACACAAACACTCCCAAAGAGAGAGAGAGAGAGAGAGAGAGAGAGAGAGAGAGAGAGAGAGAGAGAGAGAGAGAGAGAGAGAGAGAGAGAGAGAATGATTTATGAAGTTTGGTGTACCTTAAAGGGCTATTTCCATGGAAACCATTGATCTTAGGAAAATAACTGCCTTATACATTATTGTTCACCATAATATTTTCTACAAAAGATGTTCAATGCATTTTTTTTGCTATGAATGATAGTTTTAATGATATTCTCGGATTTGTAACCATATTAAATTGTGTGAGCATGCCCATGTGATTTTATTCACTTGCTTTTGATCTGATACTTGGCTTTTTTTTTTTTTTTTTTTTTTTTTTGCACTATAGTATTTTCTAAATGGTTATCCTTTTTGTTTTGTTTTCATTTCAGAATATACTTTAAAAATGGAAGGAACCACAGATCAAAGTGAATTATGTGTACTTTACGAAGAACGCTTAATAGAAAGTGAAAAATGTTTGTGTTAAGAAAGGTATGTCGACACTTGTTGAAGCAAGTAAGAAAAGAGGAGATGATAAGTGGCAAAAGTGGGTTAATTTATCAACTATTCAAGTGCACATACTCTATAGAAAAGAATATAAAAGCCGCTTATAAAAAAGATACAACTGACCAGGAGGAAACAGGGTCACCTATTAAACAGAAAATTAGATCAAAAGAAACTGTGTTTGATTTCAAGAAAAGGTGTATATCTTGTTTTCAAGAGTGCTGTGAAAAAGAGGAAAAGAAAAAACCTCTCCATAGACGGCAAGTAGTTAGTATAGTAATGACCGTAGACTTTGGAAAAAATGTGCTGGATAAATGCATCAATCATAATGAGGACTGGGGCAAAAAAGTAAAAGCAATTATAGTTGGTGTTTATTGTTTGATTGCAGAAGAAGCAAGATACCATAGGTCATGTAGCTCCAAGTTTTTTTCGAAGCAACACTTAAATCCGTCAGGTAAACGTGGACGACCCGATGATGAAGATATAGAAACTGTCTTAGAGAAAGTTTGTTCATATATGGAAGACAGTGATGACTGTCAATTTACTTTGCAGGAATGGTTAGATGTGATGCATCAGAACCAATCTTTCAGGACAAGTGGAAGCTATCTGAAAACCAAATTACAAGAAAAGTATGGAAATGATGTTATCATAACTACCCTCCAAAGTAAGATTCCCATTGTATGTTTCCGCAAATCAGGAGATAAATTGCTATGTAATTCTTGGTATAATGAAAAAC
>NC_090766.1:16191521-16196872 GCF_036898095.1 Palaemon carinicauda | reverse complement strand
GATAACATTAGTGTCTATAACTGTATCTAATGTACTATCTCTCTCTCTCTCTCTCTCTCTCTCTCTCTCTCTCTCTCTCTCTCTCTCTCAATGACTCAAAGGTGTGTAAACAACTGTTGCATTGGTGAAAATGCTTTTATAAAATTTTCTTGCTTTAAACATCCATTGATTTTATACACGATTTTCCGGATGGAAAAAGGAAGTCAAACGCTCCGTAGAAGGTTTCGTTTTAGCGGATGACTTAAAACTACATTAAAAAAAAAGCTATTTTATATGCAAAAACAAAAAGGATTAAATATAATGAAAGCATTGGCATGACTTGAACGCCTTCGAAATTCTATGGGTTCTTTACCTACACGAGTAAAGTCTTGATATCTTAAGTTGAAATTCTATTAAAAGTTACTCTTTTCACTAGCGATAGCTTTGTTTGTAAGTCAGTTTCATCATTACTATAGATCTGGGAAGGGGTAGACCTAGGGAAGGGGTAGACCTAGGTGAGGGGTAGACTTAAAAGAATGGGTAGACAAGGGGGAAAGGGGTAGACTTAGAAGAAGGGTAAAATAGGGGAGGGATAGACATAAGGGAAGGGTAGATCTAGGGGAAGGAGTAGACCAAGGGAGGAGGGGTGACATACTGGAGGGGATAGACCTAGGGAAGGGATAGTCTTTAGGGAAGAGGTAGACTTAGCAGAAGGGTTAGACATTGGGGAGGGATATACCTAGTTGAAGGGTTAAAACTAGAGGAAGAGAAGACCTAAGGGAAGGAGTAGACCAAGGGAGGAGGGGTGACATACTGAAGGGGATAGACCTAGGGAAGGGATAGTCCTTGGGAAGAGGTAGACTTGGCCGAAGGGTTAGACATTGGGGACGGGTATACCTAGTTGAAGGTTAAAACTTAAGAAAGGGATAGACCTAAGGGAAGAAGTAGACTAAGGGAGGAGAGGTGACATAAACGATGAGTTACACATAGGGGAGGAATAGACCTTGGGGAAGGGGTAGACCTAAAGGATGGGGTAGACCTAGGGGAGGGTTAGACCTAGGGGAAGGGGTATAGTTTAAGGATGGAGTAGACCTACGGATGAGATAGACCAAGTTGGGACTGGTACACCTAGAGCAAGGGTCGGCAACCTATGGCACGCGTGACAGACTTGGCACGCGGAGTGCAAGTCTATGGCACGTCATTTGATTTGAAGGAGCAAAGAAAAAATCTAAAAAATACCGTGAGAGAGAGAGAGAGAGAGAGGGGGGGGGGGAGAGAGAGAGAATGTGTATTGTGCATCATTAATTGTATCTTTATGCTTTATTTACTTTGGAATTTGAATTATCATATCTATATATATATATATATATATATATATATATATATATATATATATATATATATATATATATATATATATATATATATATGCATCTGACTACATTTCCTTTCCCATTATATGTGCCGCTCAGCACAATTACGATATTGGATGCCATAATCTTGGATCAAGTAATTTCCCCGATCAGGTCTTATTGGGTACTTGAGTATGGTCCCTTTTATATTTCCTTGAGATGTTAATTAGGATACCTGAGTGTGGTCTCTGTTGTTTCAGTGAGTCTGCAGTCGCAGTACGTAATATTCTTTCTAATCAATTGTCATTATGGCTACTGCGAAAAAAAAAAAAAGAAAAAAAAAAAAAAAAAAAAAAAACAAGCTTGATGTCTGACTATTTCAGTAATCATGGACAAGGGACTTTGATTTTTTTTTTTCAGCAAAATTGTCGTACTGTGTGAGCTCTCTGCCTCGGGAATGTCGTATGTCACACATTGTGTATTAAACCACAATTTGCAAAAAAAAAAAAAAAAAAAACATAAGCAGACTTTCAATGCTAGTTCTGATAAGGCATCTCCTGACCCCAAGTATATATGAGCGACGACTAACTGCAGCTGCCGGTTAAACCTTGCTTGCTGTTCACTTTTTCCAACACAGTTTTTTTTTCTTTGCAGTAAGCAAAGCCAATGATGCACCTGTGTACCTCTCAAAGGTTTTCATTTCTCTTGATTAGTCGAAATTACATTGTTTTATAGACGCACCCGTAGCTGATGACATCATTGAGTATTCATTATGAATATTAATATTAACATTAACATTATTATTATTATTATTATTATTATTATTATTATTATTATTATTATTATTTTGGTGTGTCCTTCTCCTAGAAGAGTTGCTTACCATAGCTAAATGTCTCAATCCTTATGAAAAGGAAAGTAGCCACTGAACAGTAGTTAAACCCTTGAACGATGAAGAATTGTTTGGTAATCTCAGTGTTGAAAGGTGTATAGGGACAGATGAGAATGTGGAAAGAATAGACCACACTATTCGTTGAATTTGTAGGAAAAGGAAAAATTAGCCGTAACTAGATATAGAGATTCAATGTCAAAGAACCCAATAACTCTAGCGGTAGAGTAAGAAATCAACACGTAAAATTGACAGACTTTTAAAACCCTTATTCTTCAACAAGCTTAAACAGGTGCAACAATGAAGGATAGATATTAAAGTAATGATGATGATTTGTTGTGGAAAGGTTGTAGGCTACTTGCACGAATCGAACTATGAAACTGGTGAGAACTGGTAAGAAAGTTTTGAAAATTAAGTTATTTCAGTAACATTTAGTTATCATAAGCAAATATATATATATATATATATGTGTGTGTGTGTGTAATAATCATTATTATTATTATTATTATTATTATTATTATTATTATTATTATTATTAAGCTACCTATAAACATTTCAGTTCTTTATGAACGAACTTTCTGATCATAACTTTAATGAGCTAGTTGCCCAACGAATCTTAACGCAGCCGTAGTAAAGGAGTTACCCTTATAATCTGTTTTCTGCGCACGAAGCCTCGCCCCAATCTGCAAACCTGTTTGGAAAAAAATTTCGCCCCCCGGTTATTCAGCTAAACAGCAATAGACTTTCTTTGGTCTGGCGCTGAATTCTCCTCTTCAGTTTCTCTTCTTCCTATCATAAAATTTTTCTTATCCTTTTTTTCTTCTCTTCCTCTAACCATCTATCATCATGATTTTTTATGGCTTTTGCTTTATCCCCCATTTAGACTCTCAGCCAAAAATACCCATAATAGTTCTTTTTCAAAAAGGCATAAATTAGCCCGTTAAAGAAAATAATAATTTGTTGTGGCATTCAAACAGTTCATTTTCTCAAACTCCGAATCACATTATTCGAGTTAGTCACAAAAGTTTGGCAAAATATTCACATTTTCTTATCGATCGAACCTATTAGTTGGTTTGGCAATTGCATTACTACATGAAACGTTAGTTAACTTTATATGATCCATAATCTATATGAAATATACGTTGCATGAATGCAGGTGACTCAAGCTATTCAACCTGTATTTACGATATGAATTATACACCTTTCAGATCAGTTGTCTTAAGGGTGAGATTGATATCAACATGCCCCATTTTGCTGAATTTATTAACCTTAGTTTAATCATATTTATTTGTAATAATCTAAAATATTATTATTATTATTATTATTATTATTATTAGTATTATTATTATTATTATTACTTGCTAAGCTAACACCCTAATAGGAAAAACAGGATGCTATAAGCCAAACGGCTTCAACAGGGAAAATAGCCCAGTGGGGAAAGGAAATAAACTACAAGAGAAGTTTAAGCACAAAAATAACACTAAAGTAAATCTTTCATATACAAACTATGAAAACTTCAAAATGATAAGAGAAAGAGAAACAAGATAGAAAATTGTGCCTGCGTGTACCCTCAAGCAAGAGAACTCCAATCCAAGACAATGGAAGACCACGGTACAGATGCTATGACACTACCCAAGACAAGAGAACAATAGTTTGATTTAGGAGTGTCCTCCTCGAAGAGCTGCATACCATAGCTAAAGAGTCTCTTTTACCCTTACCAAGAGGAAATTAGCCACTGAACCATTACAGTGCAGTAGTTAACCTCTTGAGAGAGAAAAAATTTGTTTGGTAATTTCAGTGTTGTCAAGTGTATGAGGATAGAAAAGAATGTGTAAAGAATAGGCTAGACTGTTCTGTGTATGTGTCGGCAAAGACGAAGTGAGCCGTAACCAGAGAGATGGATTTAATGTAATACAGTCCAGCCAAAATATACATGATAACATAAACGTTTAACAGATTTTTAATTTGGTATCGATACACCCTTTTAGCTTGCTCTCTTTTGTTTCCCTTCATTTTCTTAAAAAAAAAAAGAAAAAAAAAAACTCAATTATAACATCACTTACTTCGTGGTACTCTCGACGATGCATCATGCGTAAGACCTCTGTGGAGGCTCCGTCAAGTTCACCCTTTTCTTCTAGGTCTACCTCTCGCCCCTTGGTCTACCAATTTCCCTAGATCTACACTTCTCCCTAGATCTACCCCTCCCCTAGGTCTACCCATCCCATAGGTGTAGCCCTTCCTCTAGGTCTACCCCATCCTCTAGGTATACCAGTCCCAACTTGGTCTACCTCATCCGTAGGTCTACTCCATCCTTAAAGTCTACCCCTTCCCCTAGGTCTACCCCTTCCCCAAGGGTTTATTCCTCCCCTATGTGTATCTCATCGTTTATGTCACCTCTCCTCCCTTAGTCTACTCCTTCCCTTAGGTCTACCCCTTTCCCCTTGTTTACCCATTCTTTTAAGTCTACCCCTCCCCTAAGTCTACCCCTTTCCCAGGTCTACCCCTTCCCAGATCTATAGTAATGATGAAACTGACTTACAAACAAAGCTATCGCTAGTGAAAAGAGTAACTTTTAATAGTATTTCAAGTTGAGATATCAAGACTTTACTCCTGTAGGTAAAGAAACCATAGAATTTCGATGAAGTTCAAGTCATGCCAATGCTTTCATTATATTTAATCCTTTTCGTTTTTGCATGTAAAACTGTTTTTTTTTTTTTTTTTTTTTTTTTTTTTTTTTTTTTTTTTTTTAAATGTAGTTTTAAGTCATCCGCTATAACGAAACCTTCTACGGAGCGTTTGACTTCCTGTTTCCATCCGGGAAATCATGTATGAATTCAATGGATATTTAAAGCAAGAAAAACTTATGAAAACTTTTTCACCAATGCAACAGTGGTTTTCAGACTTTTGGGTCATTAAGAGAGAGAGAGAGAGAGAGAGAGACATAGTACATTAGATGGGGTTATAAACAATGCTATCATTCAAAAGAGTATTTGCAATTCATTTGTTTCTCTTAACAACAATCCTACTCTTATTTTATTTAACTTGTCTCTTTGAACGCTCATAAATATATCAACATAATTCACTAATTCTCTCAACAATAAGTAATATAATGTTTCTTTAACTCTGTATGACTG